>NW_025228981.1:0-13065 GCF_018294505.1 Triticum aestivum
TATCTGCGGCGGATGCCTCCTAAAGAGTAACGGAGGTGTGCGACCGCAAGGGCGACAAGGTGCGGGTCGTCTGCGACCTTCTCCTCAGAGCTACACCACAGGTACAATGTGCGCTCCATCCCGATCCGCAAGGACAGTAAGGTGCAGGTCGTTTGCGACCTTCTCCTCAGAGCTGCACCACAAGTACAATGTGCACTCCGTCCAGATCCGCAAGGACGGCGAGGTGCGGGTAGTCTGCGACCATCCCCTCAGAAATTTATCACAAGTACAAAAGTCTGTCCCGAGTAAAGATACAAGTTCCACTCAGAAACAAAGGCAAACATATTCAAGGAAAAAGAAAGTTCAGATAAACCCCACGAGTTTCCAGAACACAAATCAAAGTACTCGGGCATCAGGCCCGAAGGAGTTTAATGGTTACAAAACCACTCGGCATACTGAGGCAAATTTAATCGGATCATAAAAGTTTGTTTACTCCGCTGGAGGAGGGCTGGTAGGCTCTATGAATTCATCCAGGTCGATTCCATCTGCGATGCGAGTAGCAGCAGCAATAAAAGTCTCCATAAAGGACCGGAAGTCGAGCCTCTTGGTGTTGGCAAGCTTAACCACTGCAAGCTTCTCTTCTTTGGCTTCTTTGGGGTGGACGCAAACCAGAGACAGAGCCACGTCAGGGCCACAACGAGCAGACGACTTCTTCCATTCCAGCACTCGACCAGGGATCTCGTTAAGTCGAGTCATCAGGGACTCAAGATCATTCTGGAATGTCTCCCCTGGCCAGAGTGTAGTATCAATCCATGACACTGCCACTTTCAGTCGCGCAAGATAGTCCATGGCGCTGGAAATGCGAGACTCAAGTCGGAGCACGTTAATGCACTACAAAAAAAATACACTTCCGTGACGATACGTGTTTATCACAGTAGGTCGTGTTTTTTCATGCATGTACATCCATGACGATTTTATGACAGAATCAAGATAGTCATACCTGTGGTGTCGTAGAAGTGTTCCATGACATTACCAAAATTATCATCACGGAAGTGTCCACTTCCATGACGATAAATCACGCGTCATAGAAGTGCTTTCGTCAAGGGTGACCGACACGTGGCATCCACCGTAACGGGACGCCGTTAAGCTATCGGGTCCGGTTTTGGATCTGATAACCCGCTAACAGCCACGACCAATGCCGATTTTCCACGTGTAAAATTCTCATTGGCCGACGGAAACCACGCGTCACCTCCGCATTGGCACATGTGTCACTCATCCAATGGTCGAGATGGGCCTATGATATGTTAACACGTGGACGGGCCCAAAAGTGGCCCATAAAGTTTAAATGGGCCGGCCCAACTAAAGGCCCACAAGATTTAGCGGACCATAATGGGCCGGCCCAGCTAAAGGCCAACAAGATTTTGCAGACCATAATGGGCCGGCCCAGCTAAAGGCCCACAAGATTTAGCGGACCATAATGGGTCAGCCCAGCTAAAGGCCCACAAGATTTTGCAGACCATAATGGGCCGGCCCAGCTAAAGGCCCAACATTCTCAGTTAAGGCCCATACGGCTAGTGTCAAATCGGCCCGTCAATGGCCTGTACGTCCTAAACTTGTCATCATCGCGGCCCATGGTCACTTCTGGCCCGTTAACAGTCCGCTAAGTATATGGGCCGAATTACGGCCCGGTGTATTTCCAGCCTGTTAAAGGTCCTGCTTCATTTGGGCCCATTTACAGGCCATTGAAACTTTCGGCCCATAAACGACCGTGAAGGATTTGGGTCATATTCGGCCATGTCTGACATTCGGCATGTTAGAGGCCCACTACAGATTTGGACCACTTTGGGCCTGTTGTGATTTTCGGCCTGTTAACGTCGGACGATATCCATGGGCCATATGTGGCCCAACGTCACATCGGGCCCATTAACGACCCATATAAAAATGACGATAATCTAGCCCGACCGAACATCTGGCCTGTTAAAGGCCCGTGTATTAGGTCGGCGCATTTACGGCCCGTCCGAATTTCTGCCTCTGAAAGATCCGTGGGTTATTTGGCACAATCAGGGCCCAATTTCACTTTCGGTCTATTAAAGGCCCATGTTTTTTGTGGGCTAGAGATATTTACACCTGTAAACGGCCTATTGTTGCTAAGGGCCCAAATTATGTTTAGGCCTATTAAAGGCCCACTATGGGCACAGGCCTACCAGAAAAATATGAAATCTTATGCCGATTTAGGCCCAGATATTTTTAGTGGGCTACATGAAAATTTCGGCCCATAATCGTTTTTAGCCCAATTGGAATGGGCCCGACGAATGTTGGCATGTTGGGCTCCTACGAAGCTTTCGGCCGAATACATTACTAAGATAAACCTACACTATACAAAAATAGCGTCGTAATTACTGCAGCCTTTGGCAGCATCATAAATGCTGTATCACAACAAAATAAATTCCAACTATACAACAAAAGGCCTGTTGGCATAAAGTTTACAGTCCTTGCAGATAAAAGCACCATCAGATGTATAGAAGCACAGATCATTTGACCTGAGTGCTAATGTTTTAGGCTGTAGAATCTGATGGAGCAGCACGATCTTCACCTTTTTTCTGCCATTGCTCTTGAACAACAAAGCGAATGTCTGATAGTCTGGTTTCAAAACCATTCATATCTTGACGACATCTGTCAACCACTATTTTTGTTTCCAAAACGACGTGCATTAGGGATTGGACTTGTGTCTGGAGCACAGATATATCACTCTGTCTAGCAGGAAGATTTTGTTCAGTAGGCGATTTGGACGAGGTTACCTTGACAACCAACCCAGAATTACGCAGGAAGGTGCTTTTTGCACTGTTAGTGGAGAGATACTGACGCACTATAGCAAGAGGTGACATTGTGCCTGTGGTAGCCTCGTCACCTTCAGGTGATTGTGGCTGTTCAATCATTTGTTCCATAGCTTCCTGAAAGTTTCAACTTGTAGATTAGTGTACCAGATAAGTTACTAATGAGACAAAAACAAACAAAGTAGGTTACATGTTTATACATAACTTATTTTGGTGAACTACTGTAATACATTAGCATGTATTGTAGTGCCAACTACATAATAAAATCACTTTCGGAACATATGTCCATGTAGCATGCCTACTGTATTGTCTATTTCCTCATATTCGTTGACATCTAAGGATATAGAGACATGGTTTAAAGTAGGATGCACATAGTATGACATCATTCATATCATGGGCAAACAGATATAAAACAAACATGCTATTTTATCATTGTGTGCGCACGTGAACATAACAACTAGATTACACATCAAGACCAAAAGAATATCCTTCATCTCCTTTAAACCATGTAAGGTGAAATGATACGTTAAGACAACTATGTATAAAAGTGAACAAAGTAACTGACATTGGCTGCAAACCAAGTAGTTAAATGAACACATCACAGTACCAATCAGTTCAAAGGCAGGAGGAGTAAGGACTTACAACAGCGGCTTGAACTGGTGTGCTCATGCCCTTCGTCTTGCTAGTGTGGCAATCCTTGAAGATTTGCACTGCATTCAGTTCAGGTTCTTTTTGGTCCGCACAGGCTTTCCTCTGTATTTGGAACAAGTCAATATAGATACGATAATATGGCACAGAAAAAAGAAGGAAGTAGCAGCTATTTACAAGAGCCTCGTAGTGTGCAATATAGCTACGAGATCCTGTTGTGTGTTGGAATTTCACTTTAGAACGGTTGGTCTTGTTCTTCAAACAGTTAGCCTAGAAGAAGATACACTTGTAAGGCACATACATAAATACAAGTTCAATATGTGGTATGATCAAATACATATAGCCTACCTGATACTTTGGATCAGACCAGTGTTTAACGAGGGTTGTCCAGTCTTCATCTGTAATATATTCCACTGGAGATGTTTGGGCTATTTCATTGTTAGCCTTGCCTTCAAAGTGAGATTTTCTAAGGTGGTACCGATACTGTCGCAGAGCAGACTGAAAAACATGAGTGCATGCTTGTTTAGTTGCATCATCTTTTGGATCCAACTAGAACCTCATCTGTTGAAAAAAGAATGTGAGTCTTATTAGGAGGAAGCTAGAAAGTATGGGACAGAGCAAGACAATATTACTAATTGCGATGAATAACATTACTTACGGATAAATGGTCAAGGAAGGTCTTAAACTGGGTATTGTCTTTCTCATTCCTATACTGGATCCACATTGGGAGGATACGTGCATGACACCTAACGGCAACGGCTTCCTCTGATACTAACTTGGCTGACTCTGTAGCATCACGTGGCCTTTTTAAACCTGCCTCAAAATGGATCTCCATTCTTCCTCCTTTAGATTTTGTTAATCTGTCAAGCATTATCCCTGATGTCTGTTTCCGCTTGCGCCGTGGTGCTAGTTTAACAACGAATATGGAAAGTGTTAGTGTACATCAAACTGTGAGAGTACATATAAAGGAGCATGCAACTACAACTTGACTCGGTCAGGTACCGTCTTGGTGTTGATGCTCATGAGGTTCATCTGATCTTGCCAGGTCATGTTGTGTCAGCAGTGCTTCGGAAGTAGTGTTAGGTGTGAAGGCAGCTTGGGAACTGGCCAGTTCTGGAGCAAACGAATGAGTAACTCGTTGAGATGCTGGTACAGTTGAAGCGGATGCTGCAGCTGGTGGAGCAGGTGATACTGTGTTTGTAGATTTAGGCGGTGGACTTGGACCTTCTACTGCACTATAAGTACCAGTAGAATCTCGATGGCAGAACTTTTTCCGTTTCACCTGACGAGTAACACCATTCCCTACTATATTATTTTCCTTGCTCTTTTTTGACTTTGCCATGTCAAGCCGTACCCACAACACAAAAGAATAAAATCGCTCTTCAGAACTCATTGATGCATGATACAGACAAGCAATACTTTGATGTAAGACAACCGTATGAGGATGGAATATGTAAGAAAAACAGGACGTCATGACATATTCACAGCTATGATGTGTAAACTACGCAGAAGGATTTTCAAGAAAATAGAAGTAATGCAAGCTAGACAGCATATGAAAGATGCAACCAATATTACTCTACCAAGTTAAAAGTGTCTTGTCAGAAGTGGCAATTCAAAAAATTAGAAGCAGTACAACGTAGAAATCAATGCAAGATGCAACCACTATCAAACTGCCATGTTAAAAGCGTCCAATCATGAGTGACTGATGCGGGATACACAACCGCAGTACTTCGATGTCAAAACATGGTATGATAGATAGATGCAGTGTATTCTAGACACAGAATGCCATGTCATATGCACATGTATAACGTATAAACTCAGCAGGTGCAATTTAATCAAAATAGAAGAAATACAGGCTAGACAACATATGCAACATGAAACCAATTATCACACTGTCAACTTAGAGCAAGCACCTGTGATAGTGGAGTACGGGAGATGAACTCATCATGTAGACTTGGGACTTCAACTTCATTAGTAGTAGTAGTGGCAAATCTAGAGAGTATCTGTTTGCGTCAGTGCGGAGGACCACCAACATCCCCTAACTTACTCTTTTCCTTCCTATTTTCTGATATTGCCTTATGAAGTCAAAACCACAAGAAGATGAATAAAATTAGCTCTGCATAACTGGTTGATGCATGATACAGACGAACACTACTTTGATGTAAGGCAAGCGCATGATAGGAGGATGGAATATATACAAAAAAAGACAGCGTTTCGTATTCACACGTGTGATAGGAGGATGGAATCTGTATGAAAAAATAGTAAGCGGAAGGCATTTCAACAAAATTAGAAGAAATGAAAGCTAGGCACCATATGAACATGCAACCAATATCACTCTATCAGGTAAAAAGTGTCTCGTCGTAAGTGCCATTTCAAGAAATTAGAAGCAGTACAAGCTAGAAGACAATGCAAGATGCAACCTACATCACAGTCCCAAGTTAAATGTGTCTTATGGGTAAGTGAACGTTGCAGGTATAAGTTGTAAGCTACGCAGATGCAATTCAACATAATCCTAAGCAATACAAACTAGACATCATACAGAAAATGCAACCACATATAACAGTTCCAAGTTAGAGCAAGCACCTGTGTTGGTGGAGTAGGGGAAATGTGCTCATCATGTAGACATATGCTCTAGAAACAGGAACACGTGTCATATTCACATGCATTATGTGTAAAGTAAGCAGATGCAATTCAGTTAGAAGCAATACAAGCTAGACATCATACGCAACATGCAACCACATATAATAGTGCCAAGTTAGAGCAAGCACCTGTGATGGTGGAGTAGGGGAGATGTGCTCATCGTCTACATAGCCACGTTGACTGTCTAGCCTTGCGTTGTCTTGCGAATCTTGTTGGGAGGATGGCGGAGTAGAATCTGTAGAGAACCTCCGTTTCAGTTGCTCGGAAGGACCACCATCATCCAATGCCTTGCGAATTTACTTCAGCTCTATTGATTTTCGATTGTGAGGTCAAACCGACAAGACAAAGGAATATAATTCGCTCTTCAGAACTCATTCATGCATGATACTGACGAACACTACTCTGATGAAAGGCAAAGTCATGATACGAGGATGGAATATGTACGAAAAAATGGACGACTTGACATATTCACACCTATGATGTGGTAACTAAGCAGAAGGCACTTCAACAAATTAGAAGCACTGCAAACTAGACACCATATGGAAGGTGCAATCAATATCACTCTGCCAAGTTAAAACTGTCTCGTCATAGGTGGCGTTCATCAAACTAGAAGCAATACATGCTAGAAATCATATTCAAGACGCAAACCAATATCACACTGCCAACTTAAAGGTGTCCCATCATAAGTGACTAATGCAGGATACACAAGAAGAGTAGTTTCATGTAAGAACATGGTGTGATAGACAGATATAGTATGTACCAAAAAGAGGAAAGCGTGTCATATTCACACATATCATGTGTAAGCTAAGCCGATGCAGTTTACGCTAATTAGGAGCAATACAAGCTAGACACCATATGCAACATGCAACCAGATATCACACTGCCAAGTTAGAGCAAGCACCTTGGATGGTGGAGTAGGGGAGCGGAGACTTGGACCTTGTAATGCACTATCAGTACAAGGAGAATCGGTACAGATGCTCCATTTACGTTGCTGCAAAGGACCACCATCATCGCCTTCCTTACTCGTTTCCTTCCTCTTTCTTGATTTTGCCTTGTCAAGTCAAACACACAAGAAAAAGGAATAGAATTTGCTCTTCAGAACTCATTGATGCATGATACTGACGAACACTACTTTCATGTAAGGCAGCCGCATGATAGGAGGATGGAATATGTATGAAAAACAGGACAACGTGACATATTGACATGTATGATGTATAAAGTGTAAACTAAGCACAAGGTGCTTGAACTTGTTAGAATCAATGCAAGCTTCTTTATAAGCGAGGATGAAATTGCATCCTTTATAAGAGTAGCGCATCTCATATTAAACCACGGGTGTGACTGTCTCATCATAAGCGATAGATGCAGGATACACAAGAACAATAGTTTGATGTAAGAACATGGTGTGATAGGCAGATGTAGTATGTACCAAAAACAGGAAGGTGTGTCATATTCACATGTATAATGTGTAAGCTAAGGAGATGCAATTTAACAAATTAGGAGCAATACAAGCTAGGCACCATATGCAACATGCAACCAGATATCACACTGCCATGTTAGAGCAAGCACCTTGGGTTGTGGAGTAGGGGAGATGAGATTTGGAACTAGCACTTCAGTACGAGTAGCAGGAGAATCTGCAGGGATCATCTGTTTCGGTTGCTCCAGAGGACCACCATCATTCCGTGCCTTCGAACTTTCAGATTTTGCCTTGTCAAGTAAACACACAAGAAAAAGGAATGAAATTCGCACTTCCAAATTCGTTGATGCATGATACTGACGAACACAACTTTTATGTATGGCAACCACATTGTAGGAGGATAGAATATGTATGAAAAACACTAAGCAATCTAGATACCATATGAAAGATCCAACCAAAATCACTCTACCAAGTTAGATGTGTCTCATTACAAGTGGCACTTCAACAAATTAGAGGCAATACATGTTTGAAATGATATGCAAGATGCAACCAATATTACACTGTCAACTTGAAGGTGTATCGTCCGAAGTGATTGATGAGGGATACACAAGAAAACTAGTTTGATGTAAGAACATGGTTAATAGAAAGACGTAGTGTGTGCCAAAAACAGGAAGGCATGTCATATTCACAGGTATAATGTGTTAACTAAGCAGATGCAATTTACCCTAATTAGAAGCATTACAAGGTAGACACCATATGCAACATGCAACCACATATCACACTGCCAAGTAAGAGCAAGCACCTGCGATGGTGGTGTCGGGGAATTGAGGTCATCAACTAGAGAGCTACGGTGACTATCTTCATTTAGCCTTGTTGTTTCTTGAGAATCATGTGGGGAGGATGACACTGCACTCTTTAAATGAGTAGGGCGTCTCACAGTAACCCACTGGGGTGACTGTCTCATCATAATTGATTGACGAGGGATACAAAAGAACATTAGTTTGATGTACGAAGATGGTTAATAGACATATGTAGTATGTATCAAAAACAGGAATGCATGTCATTATCAAAGGTATAATGTGTAAAGTAAGCAGATGCAATTTAACCAAGTTGGAAGCAATACAAGCTAGACACCATATGCAACATGCAACCACATTTGACAGCGCAAAGTTAAAGTAAGCACCTGGGATGGTTGAGTGTGGCAGTTGAGATCATCAACTCCAGAGCTACGTTTACTGTCTCCAACTGCTGACACTGCACCCTTTAGAGCGCTGAAACGCTTAGTGCTTATCTTCGAATTACACTGGAGCGACTTCTGTCTTTTCTTTTCTGCATTCATCAACACTGCGTCAGAGTCTGAAATACCCATGCATAAAAAAACAATAGTGTGAGTATGGGTGAAGTGTGTGCACAATTAGTACAGTGTAAAGGTAGCAGATAGCAGGTCGGTGAGAAATAAATGACGGGAGACATATGATAGCTCTACAACATGCATGGCACACTAAATTACTACAGGATTCTATGAAAATAACAGTCGACTGAAAATAAATAGGCCAGTCCATTTTTTCTGCATCGTCTGATGTACAAAGAATGGGCAGATCGCCTTCATCTACCTCCAACCAGTCAGTGTTGACGATCTTCCTCGAAACGCCAGCGACCACCGTCCCGGTCCCCTGCCTACGCCCTCCCCTCGACCTCACCGCACCGTCATTCTTGGCACCGCCCCCCGGCCATCCATTCAAGCCCTGCCGACCTCCAGGTCGGGCGCAAGGAGCTCCTGGGCCCCACACCCCGATGATAGACACCGATGCGCCGCTTCCCCGGCAAACAGGCGGACTAGGTGCTCCGCGCGCCTAAGCGGGTGCTGCTTCTTTTAATTGCAGTTCGACTGACCCTGAATTGAAATCCAGGCAGGCTACTGACCTCTAGCAAAGGTGAAATAGTAAGGGAGGAAACCTTGTGCATTTAGTATCACGAATAAGATGCATTAAGAAGTGCTCAACTAGTTTCTTTCGTGGGATGAATACGGTGTGAGCAGAGACGTAAGGTTTGCACGAATAAGGGAAGAGGAGCACCTCTTTCTGCTGGCAGTGCTATGTCCTCCTTCTATTTTTCCAACAATCGTCTTGTGATTCGCTGGAAACGAGAAGTTGTGGAGGACGGTGGAGCCTTGGATGAACCCGTGGCCAAGTTGTTGAGTGTGGTGCGGTGGCCGTCTGTCGGCGGCGGGGAACCAGATCCGAGGCGGCGAACGACGGCATAGCGGGAACAGCTCCAGTGCGGTGGACAGTTGCGACAGTGGAGCTGAAGCAGTGAGGCGCAGGACGGCGTAGTCGGAGTGGTTCTGGTACGGCACACGTCGGCATCGGCATCGTGGAGGCAGTTCTGCATCGGCTTCAGCTGCTAAGTCCTTGATGGCGTTGCGGTTGCGGTTGCGTTGGACGACGACGTTAGGGTACCGGCTCCGGCGTGATGGAGGAGGGTGGCGGTGGATTGGGCGCTATGGGGTGGAGGACGGAGGAGGCTGGGGTTTCGCGGCTGGTGGAGAGGGCGTTTTGGCGCCCACGGAGTATGAATGGGGAAATGGAGGGAGGCGGGGAACTAAGGGGGAACAATGTTTCGGTTTGGGACGCGCTTGTTGAAATTTGGGGAAAGTTACAAACTTTGGGCCCATCTAAAATTTCGGACATACTGTGGGTTGGGGGTAGGACAGTAATCTCAGGTGTCCCAAATGTGGGCGGGATAGATTTCGGCCGAGCGCATGGGTGTTTAGGCGCCCATGGCGTATGAATGCTTCTCAGAGGCGGTTGAGACTGGCGTCTTGGTGAACTTACAAACCTACCCCGGTTTAGACCTTTGGACATCGGGCCGATAGGCTACACGGGCCAGAGTCAGGACAGTAATTTCCTACCACCAAACATTAGTCTCGCGCGGTTTCGGGTGACTAGAGGCCTATTTGGCGCTTCGTTCAATATTTGGGAGCAGAAGCATTAACGTTTTCGGTTCTCTTGAATTGAACTTTCAGGATTTGTCAAACTTCACAAATCTTTACTCTTGAAAATCATAAAGCTACGATTATTTTGGAATGGAGGGGGTACATTTGAATATACATTGTACACGAGTATATATTAAAAAATATGCCACTTACCTCAGTTCATGCATGGTTCACGATATAATCTCCTTGGTTGCAAAAAAAAAAGTTAGACATGCGTATGAATATATATAGCATGTTCAAACGCACAACAAAGATTGATGCCCCCTTTTACATCTGATTTACAAATGCCATAATCTCGGGTTCAAATAGATGAATGCACTTCGTATGAATTCGAATCTTCGAAACCCCCTTTATGTTGAATTCGACATGTATTCTATTTCGTAGCTAGCAATTTGGAATGTATCCATGCAAGTGACAAATGTATAAAGTGCTTCACATTAACAACACGGAGTGCACTAATTAATGTTTATATATGAATTGCAAAAGCATCCATTGCCTGTATTTCAAACCGCTCTCACTGTATGGATCGATAATATGAAATAAACACATGCACATGCTAAAATTCAATAGAGTATGGGTGTCTGATAGACCGATTTTCGTCCATACGCAATTTGCAAAATTCATGATCTCATCCAAAAATAATAATGCCATTTATATTTTAATTTAATGCGTATAACCGCCTTTTACACGTAGATGCACTATGCCTCGGCCCGTTCTCACAAACGCGCTATATATCTCTCTATCTACCGCATAAGTGCACACACTTTCTATGCATCGGTATTTCTCTTTCACACATGCTCACAATCTCTCTCGGGGTGTCGGGGTGTCTCACGCACATGCTCTCTCTGTACCTCTCTCTATCTCTCTCTTTCTGACTACTATGTACCACTCTTTTCACTAATCTCAGTTGGAAAACACTATTTCTCTCACATGCATATATACCCACGCACGGTCTCTACTAGCCCTCTATACACACATATATGTGCCTACTTGTCTCCCGCACACACATTATCTTTAGGCCTCTCTCGCACACATTGCCCCCCCAGACACACCTCTCTCTTAGTATTTGGCAGATATGATTCCATCATATCATTCGGTAGGATATCCCTGACTGTTAGGCTGGATGGTAATACGAGGCAAACTTTTACCCTAGTTCGGACCCTTGCAGTTGAGGAAAAAGCCTACTCCTGGTACTGTATATTAGTGACAGGGGTGTGTACAAAGTACACGTGAATACCAGGCATTGTGCGTGTGTGTATACTATCGACGAACTAGCCCCCAAGCTTCTATAACATACTGGGGGCCTAGGGTTACAAATCATATATAGTCGGCTTATCACCAGTGGGGATAGAGTCCTCCGCGACTCTGGTAGCTAGCTTCGTGTTGTACGCCGAGTCCTCCACATGGGTCTTCGTATAACGCGTCTCGGTCCAACCTATGTGGCGCAGGATAGAACCGACCCATGAGTCCTCATGTTGACCCACCACAACTAGAAATGATGTGCCCACCACACCACACATGCAATCGGCCACTAAGAAAATAAGCATATACAATAGTACAATGTTATACATGAAAGTTAATTGCATGGTGCATCTAAAAATATTTGTTCTGCATTGTGAATGTTTATATATTCTCCTAAAATATTATTCACGGGAAAGAGAAACGAAGGGCATATCTCTCCTTGTCTCCACCGGACACCCCCTCTTTCTACACACTTTCACGTACGCACACAAACTCTCTCTCGGCCCTCTAAAAGTATGCATGCCCACGACACATTCATGCGTGACTGTCACTGTATTTCAAGCTAAAGACTATACGGTCACTGGACTTCAGAATATGCTCATTACGGTCACAGTATACATTCTCGTGGTGATCATACGGTATCTAGCTCACGATACGTCTCCGTATTTTCTTGATGACACTGACGGACTTTGCATTTGATGCATGCTCCGTATTTTGTTGACGACACTTACGGTCATTGTATCTAGCTCATCACGGTCACCACATACATTTTGTCGTGCTAACCAACATGTGGTTGGATGGTTAGGAGGACAGTGGTTTCTCGAGCCCACCAGGGTTAAAGTCCCGGTGCTCGCATTTATCCTAGGTTAATTTCATTATTTTCCGGCGATGTGCGTTCAGTGGGAGGAGACGTTCCACTCGACTACGAGGCACCTATGGTGACGTCATAAAATATCAAGATCATATGCTGGCTCACTCTCTCGAAGGTGCTCATAGGGGTAGGGTCTGCGTGTGTGCACTTATAGCGGTGAGTGCTTGCGCGCATATATGAGCCCTTGCGTCTGTACCGTGTTAAAAATATACATGTCATGATTATACGGTCACTGGCTCACCCGTACAACTCCGTATTTTGTTGATGACACAATCAATTGACCAGTCAAACGTTCTACGTGGCGCAACTAGTGTTGCACCATCGGGGAGGATAACCGTGGGGCCCACCTGTGAGCCCGTATATGAAAGAAAGAAATGGTAGTTTGAGTCTATACTGTGTTAATAAAATACTCCGGAGATTGGGCGGTGGGGTGGGGATCGCC
>NW_025228981.1:13361-31357 GCF_018294505.1 Triticum aestivum
GGACCGGCGGTGGGGAGTGGTTTCGGGCGGGCGGGGCGGCGTGGCGGCGCGGGCCGGCCGCGGGCGGCGGTGGCCGTCGGTTCGGTCGGTGGTGGCTGGCGGCTCAGGGAGGTGGAGTTTGATGATAAACTGCAGGCCCTTCATTTCGTATCCAACGGCTGGAAAATCTAATGATCAGAGATGAAAAATTCAGTCGACTGACGTGTAGCCTCACCCCGCACGTACACATGCACGCACACAAGACACGCACACATGCATGTGTGCAACACTGACACGTACACATGCACTCACAAACACACGCACGTACGCACACATGCATGCAACACTAAAACGTGCCCTTGCACGCACGCAACACTCGCACGCCTGCATGCACACAGCACACGACGCAAGACACACGCTGAACCTATACGTGCATGCACCCTTTGTTAAGGACATGGATTGTTACGGGTATTAATCAACCTTATGAGTGATAAGCAGAACATTGATGTTTGCAGCGGTCTTTATGAATCACAACGTATCCAACGGGCTATCAACATAGTAGGCTTATCTACATGAAAAAGATGACGTAACACTCAATGAACAATCATCGGTTTTTGAAATGCCCGCTTCTGACCGCCCTGGCCCACCAAAGGTTCCTCTACTATGCGTTGCCTGCATTGGGTCACTGACATGCAGGCCATGTACCCAAAGAGCCCACACGTCAGTGGAAGAACGACGCGGTGTCCTACGTCAGAGTCGAGGGTGCCACTCGCTGCACGCCCGGCTGAACACGCCTCCTTGCCGCATTCAAACGCCTCCATGAAACCCGCCCGTGTGGAAGCCGAGAAACCCACTCTGGACACACGTCCGTTCATGACCGGGCCGACATTAAACGCAACGCCGGCCGAGCTCCTCCCGTCCGCCGTCTATTTAATCTCCTATTTAAACAAGGCCAAATGCCGGCCAAGAATCGCACACCTCCGCCGCTCCCCTATCTCCTCCCTCACCATTTTGTCCACTCTTACAATGGCTTACGAAGAGTAGTTATTCCGCATCCAAGCAGGCTGGGTGGCCCGACGAGTACACACGCGCCGGTACACGGTGGAGCTCATTTATGTACGAAAAGGCAGCCCACGTGGTAATTTGACATGTGTACTGGTTGTCCACTTGTGGAGGGAGGATCGTCTACCACGGGTGAACAAACAAATTGCGACTTGACGCGTTATGTTAAAAAAGAGGCAAACCATGTGGGGCCTACCTTAGAGGCAAGGCTCTATACATTGGAATACTTTTGATGTGTCCCGTCAACTCGCAGAACGAGGAGAAGCTTGCTTAGTACGCCATCTCCCCCGCCCACAGGCGCGGTGGCTCGCAGGATGAGGTGAAGCTTGCTTACAAGTAGTAGTAATGTACGCCTTACGCCCGCTCCCTCGCCCACGCGCGCGGTGGCTCGCAGGACGAGGAGAAAATTTTACTACTCCCTCCGTTTACTCCTCGTCCCTACTACCTTGGTTAGAGAGATTATCATATTGTTTGGAATATATATGTCTTTTAGTACTCCCTCCATTTACTTATACAAGGCCACTATAAAAAATACATTTTGCATCTATACAAGGCCACAAATAGTCATCGAGACAAAAGTTACTACTCCCTCCTTTCCAGTTTATGGCTCAATTTCAAAATCTCTCTAACGAAGGTAGACGGTGAGTGGTCGAATTAATTTCGTACTCCTAGTTTGCACAAGTAATTAGTACGCTCGTTTTTCTCAAGAATTTATGTTTACCGAGGCATTAATTAGAACGAATGCATGAATGACCACTAAATTTCCATGAACTTCTACATGCATTGGTGAGTTTTCTCTTGACACTGCTTGCATCGGGTGATCTAACTCACCTCGAAATCCAACATGTGATGGTACTACTACTAGTAGTAGAATTGAGAATTATAAAACGGAAAAACGAATGTTTTTTAGATGAGCCCTATAAACCCTAGTGGGTATGTACTCCGTAAAATCAGATTTTCCCAAAACTAAGTCGCTCAACCTTTATTTGCTTGTTTCCCTTCCTGCCTCCTTGCCTCGAACAGACTATGCCAAACTCCCCTGCCTGCCGCGCAGGAAAAGACCCGCCCTCGCCTTTTTTTAGTCCGGGTTTGTATTGAAGGATCATGCGAATCAGCAAAAACCCAAGCCGTGTCTTGTACTCCTCCGTCGACGCTCGCTTTCATGAATTTTGTACTTCCTGTCGCCGACATGTGGGACATATAGCAACCGGGTCGACGTGTCAAGCACCAAATAATAGTGCAGAATAGGAGGGGGGACGCACCCCAGTCGTACCGCCCTAGTAGTAGTAATGAGCAATGAGACGTCAAATCACAATGCCGCACCTTCCCAGACGGACGAAGCAACCATTATTTCACACTTCGGTTCGCCATCACCTCAAACCACGTAGTATTGCTTCTGCCTCAAGAGGGACACGCGCATCGCCTTGGTACATCATGACACGTGGGACCGCATGACAGGCCATGCTCCCCCGCCGATCGCTCAGTAAAATCACCTCATTTTTACTATACTTCCTCCGTATCGGTTTACCTGGCATGCACGTCGTTCTAGGTTGAGAATTTAACTGGCTATATATGTGATGCACAGTATATGTGTAGAAACTACATCCGCTTAAGAATCCAATGATATACTTTTTGTGACATAGTAACTCATATTTAGTTAGTCAAATGGATGACCTAGAACTACGTGCACACCCTATAAACTGAGACGCCTAAAAAACGAGACAGAGAGGGTAGTTCAGTACGTATCTTTTTAGATCAATATAGTCGGGATTCACCAAGGAGCAAAACCAAGTGCTAGGCTGCTCCAGTCGTGTTGGCGTAGCAACTCAAGTAGGGTCAGTCCGCACACGAAATGGCGACACACTTAACAGGACCCCTTTGGCCGACATGTGGCTCATCCACCGTCTTGTTCCACATGCGATGCACCAAATTACAGTTCAGAGCAGCAGTTGGAATTGGAGGCACCCCGGTCGTAGCGCCGCAGTAGTAGAAAAGTGAGCCATGAGGGGTCAAATCACAAAGCCCCACCTTTCCCGCATTAAGCTGGACGGACGAAGCAACCATCATTTCACTCTAGGGCACAAGAGCATAAAGAAAAGAGAAAACCAATGATGCGTGCGGCAGCTACCTAGGGCACCCTAGGGTAGGGGTCTCCACTACAGATCTTTTTTTGAAAGAGCCTCCACTAAAAGCAGCTTCTCCCTCGTCCTCTTGAAGAAAACCGGTGAGGCGTGCGGCGGTAGGGTTTGTAGGAGTACTACTACGGCGTGCGGGGCCACGTCGTAGTAAACGGGAGAGGGATTGAGTTTGACTCGACGCCTTAAATATGTGTGGGCCGCTTGGTTTTAGGGGAATGAGGCAACATTTTGGGTTCGGGGACCAGTGGAGATATAGTACGTACAAAAAATTGTGGACGTAGGTTCGACCGAAAGGCAATGATGCATGGGCCCTGCATTTTGATATACCCGGGGCCGCGTGAAATTTGCTACTCTACTCAAAACTAGTAAGGTACACATGCATTGAACGCATGAGATTTCGAAACCAAATTATGAATAAATACACACTATAGCATGTAAAGCTTTGAGTCATATATGCATGATGTAGATGTTCGTTTAGTTCTTATAGTTCATCTCATTCAAAATCAATTAGTTTTATAAAAATGTTAAGATTCATGGGGTTGTGCATTGTAAAGCATAAAGTAAAAAACAAATAATGGCAATTCATTTAGAAAAAAAATTCAATTATGATACGGAAGATTCTAGAACAAAGGAGAAGTGCTTGTGTTTTGAGGTTTGTGAATTATGCTTAAGTTCAACCATGGAGTCTTCTAAATTGTACATGTGGCAGATATGTGGAATGTTGATGATATCCAATGGCCAGTAGTGCTCGGATTTGCCATCTCTGCACTGCCGGATTAGCTTCATCCAGCGACCATCTTTCAAAGTTATTCGCACACTATATAGTTCTTGTGCCATAGTTGCATGTCTTGGAAAGAAGCTACTATGTTGTACTAGCTATTTAGGAATAGAAGATGTATACATGGAAGTTGTAGGGAAAGAGATGACATGGAGTATCTCAATCCCTACGAGCAGGGATTGGAAAAGAGATGTCATTTGGTTCACATCATAGGAACTTTTCTATTGAATCTAGAGATGACATGTATCTCAATTCCTACGAGGAGGGATTAGAAAAGAGATGTAATTTGGTTCATATCATTGGAACTTTTCTATTGAATATACGCTAATGTTTATTTTCCTTTGAAATTATGGGAGTATAGGAATCCATTCATATGAACCAAGTGGCTCTAAAGCTATAGAAATGATATCATTTTTATTTCCTTTGAAATGTGGAGTATATGGATCTATTCCTATGAACCAATTGGCTCTAAAGGAAAAAAATCCTATAAAAATCATATCATATAGAGTTCCTATGATATTCCTCCACACCAAAGGATGGTTGAAATTGCTGCAGGTGATACGATGGTTTTTCTTTGTAGACTCCTCCCCCATCTTTATAGTTACCTATCGAAGATGAATGAAATGGTATATACAGGGTATTCTACATGTGCAATTTGGTACACGAAAACTAAGTAAAAGTTTGCGAGGTTCGAATTTTCAATAAAGCTATATGCACCGCATTTTGGAACGGAGGGAGCATACGGCAGTTGCTAACACTCACGTGGAAGATTTGTGTGTAGGAGGAGTGGCTGTTCTGTTAAATGATATGGCAAAACTGACACTGTTGGATGCCGATCTAACGGTTATTACAACGTTCGTCAGGAAAAGGCTTGTGGCGAACGTTTGTCGGATAATGATTTACGGACACATGCATTGCATTGATACTTGCCCCCTCTCTCTCACGCACACGCACCCTCACGAGTCACGACTCTCCCGAGTCCTCTCGCACCCACCGTCTATCTGCAGGTAGACGTCACGCACATATGTGCTCTTCACACCCTACCCTCAGAACTTCTAAAAAACAGAAGACGTCGCGCACATTTTATTTGAGCTCACACGTCACACACTTATACTATTACTCTTGTGGAGAACGTTCTTTGGGCATAGTATATTGTACTCTCACGAAGGGAAGCGGTGCACGCACGCACTAGTTCTCTCACACCCACTCGCGGGTACACGTAGGAGCACATTTTTTTGAAGCCGGTACAACAAAATCACTCCACTATATATATAAGCAGGAGCCTTAGCGCTTGCTTTACTAGGGTTCCTCTCGTTCACTCTCTCATGCTCTCCATATCTAAGCAAGACATAGGTGGCCACACTCTCTCTTAGATAACGACTGGTCACAAATCCGGCCGGACAACCTCGACCAGGGCAGGGGTGTAGGAGCATCGTTCACGCTGTCATCGGCGGCGAGGGAGGAGACCAACAGCTGCCCGCGCGTCCCAATCGGCGGCCGTGCCCTTCTCTCCGAGAGAGCGCCGACTCGGGAGGGCCTCCGACCCCTTCTTCCTCCCTACGGTATTGTGGCCAAGATGCGGCCTCCCGACGCCGTCTTTGCCACATGCCGACGACCCTCAGGTATATATTCCTCTGAAACCTGCCTTGCTTTACTGCCCTAGCTCCCCACTTGGCTTCGTGTGCATCTTTTTCTACTTCCGTCCACTGTTCCAAAGCCACCTAGATTTTTACTATTATTAGAGGTAAAGCTAGTTCATATAGTCGACTCTAAGAGTTGGTTCAAACAGGGAAGAAAGTGGGAAAGCTGTAGCATGAATCTTGGACTTGGTTCTAAGAGGAAACGAGGGAAAGTAGTAGATACTGGCTACCCAACCGGTCTCTTGGTTGAAAAGACGAAGAAACCATGGTGGATGGCGAAGGGTGGGGGGAAGTGGACCTATCTCTTGGTTGAAAAAGGAAAGAAAGTGACGGGTGTTGGGGGACAACACAAATGAGAATGAGCAGGTCTAGATTTCCTGTGTTCACATAGGAAAATGTCGCCGAGGAGATAAAAAATGGGACAAATGCAGACATGCTGCCTGAATGTTTGCCGCTCTCGGCAACCACATCTGCCTCACCACTTTATGCCCCTACTGTCCCTACGCCCATATCGCTACCGTTAATGTAAAATCACATGAAGCATTAAGCAATGCCACCTAATGTCACTATAAGTGATGGTCTAGTGCCGTCGATAAATTGAAGGAATGCCACCACCATTTTATGAAGTGCTTCCGTCTTGCTTTATTTCCCATGAATTGTGCTTTTGCAGTTACACTTAAATCTCACACCGCTAACATTGCTTCATCCCAGTGGAACTGCACAAATTTTATTGCACATTTAATGACCATGTGCTACTCTCATGACAGTAATACTAATGCTATTATTCTGCATGTTAATCTAGTGGCAGTGTTGATGTGATGTGATGCTACTTACTTAAGGACACTTTCATACTATCAATATAGTGCCAATTATAACACAATAGATGCTGCTGTTAATCATATGCCACTGCAAATATCTGTCTGTTTAAATAACCGTATTTCGTATTTGCGCAAACAGGGATGTCTGTCTCCATATCGTTTCTATCTGCGCAATCAAAAGTACAACCTCAGTTTTAGTACAACTACACAAAATGAGATGGCTATTCCTAGCTGTCGTCCTCTAACCACCAATGTTCCAGGTATTCCTACATTGGTAGTAACTAGGTAGAATGACCAACACAATCTAAAAGAAGCTGATTCGTATGTTTTACTTCCTGATTGCAGTGCAGGGACGAGGGAAAACAACTGCATCCTAGTCTGGAATGCACTTTCTACTAGTTCATCCATGGACCGAGGACTAGGTGGCACGGCTGCATGGAGGTTTCTGGGATAGTTGCACGGACAAGAGGCATTGTGGTCTGCTTATTTATGCAAATAGCGGTGCTTAAGTTTAGTGGAATGCACAAGAATATCAGCTGGTCAGTACACTACATGGTTCAGTTCAGCATTCCAACTGAGAACACAATTTTAATTGGTTATTCTGGAATGAGAGAACCTAACCCTGGATGGTGGCGACAAGAAAAAACCAGAGTGAACTCCAGGAAATTTAAGCCTGTCGGGAGGCCCTTTGCTCAGAGAAGCCTTGCTTGTTTTTTCCTGATTTGCAAACCTTCTCACAACTTTGTCTTTTGCTATGAACTAGTATATGTTTGTTATGTTCTATGAATCATTGAGATGTATAAAATTGCTTAACTTATGCTTTTCAAGTGTTTTATGAAGCCGAGTTTAATGTGAGTGTTCCACATGAACGCTGGACTAGCATTTGAACGTTCGGAATTTACATTGTGGCCTCAGTTAACTGCATGAACCACTATAACAAGATACATAGTTGCTTATATGTCAGACATCAGATTGTTGATTGTTAGCTGGTCGATAGCCTAGTGTTGAAGCGAGCTGAGCCAATGTGCCATGTTTTGCACAACTGCTTACAAGTGGGGTAGCACCAACAGTGTTTACAAGTACTTATGTATATGTCGGCGCACAATTCTCGAACGAGTACTCTATTTCATCAAAACACACACTGCTCGTATGATAAAGCGTGACAACTTATGTCTTACCATGCCATATTCATGAAAAAACTAGTGAGGACGCATCTATTTCGGCAACAATTACGATGGTTCTCACATGATTCACGGGCACACAAAAGTAGCAGCAGTTCTCGTAGACGGATTCGAACAGAGTACTAGCCCCAGAGGGCTCGATAACAGGCAAGGTTCGGATAATTAGACACAATCCAAACTACTATTAAACACTAGCTGGGGCAACTATTTCATGCCTCGATCTAATTTGGGCTGGACACAAGACGGACCTTGCCATGAACATCATCGAGGATGTCCGGCAGCAGCTCAATCCTGTGAACCTTCATGATGACAACCTTGTGGCCTTGCCACTCATAAACTTGTTTGTGGAGGCATGCCACGTCATCTTCCTGCGTAAGCTTGACAAGAATAGTATGCCTCACAAACAAAGGAGTAGCTTTGAACTTCTTGTGCTTCAGTACACCCTGGACAACACGCCTGACAATAGTGAGGCTGGAATACAACTCTTCATTGGTATAAGGGGAAATGGCTTCTAGGATCCAACAGCCTAAAAACTCTGTTTTCCCAGTGTGTATATTCAGGTCAGCCGCCTCATAGCGAGTGACATGTACAACCACACAATCCTTGTCTTCATCAGGGCTCTAATTGAAACAGAAACAAATTCTAAATTACTTTCCAGTATAAGAAACACAAGTTATTTAAACCACTATGTATAGCATGGCATCGAAGCTAATAAAATTTTGCATTATTCATCACCACATACTTAGATGAAAAACCACAATCGAGATCGGCAAAGAAGAAAATCATCTTGGGCAGCTCAGTGGGGGGGACACATCCTCGAAGGGGGAAAACTGCTCCTGCAGTGCCACGGGGGCTGTAACCTCAAACGGGGCGTTGACCATCTCAGTAGTGGCCGTGAGCGTATTTGGGGTCGGCTCGGTGGCTGCCTCCTTCTTCTTGGAGCTCTCTGTCTCGTGGGGATCAGCCTCACGCGTCTGCTCCAATATTGGCAGATCTTCACCTGGTTCTCCTTCATCCATCATGAAACTGACGAATACTAGGAGACCACTGAAAGGAAAACACAATCGCAATGACAATGAAACAAAAAAGAGAGTGAGGATCGGTTACTGCTTTGCAAAAGTTCTTTTTTTTCTGAACGAAAATATACCAACATCACGGATCCGCTTACCTTCCCTTCATTGGGAGAGAAGAACAGTGGCAAATGCGAGTGTTGCCTTTCTTGAAGACGGTGAGGGAGAAGGGGATTTAGCGAAGAGTGAAATGATGGTTGCTTCGTCCGTCAAACTTAGACTGCAGGGAGGTGGGGTTTTGTGATACGACGGCTCGTTACTGCCGCGCTACGACCGGGGTGACTCTCTTCCTACATACTGCCTTCTAATTTGGTGGATGGCATTTGGGCCCACGCGCTGCATGGCCCGCATGTTGGTGAACAAAAGTATAATGACATTCAGTAGAGGGAGACGTTTCGATGACCTAGGTGGAGCCAGAAACGGTATTGTATCGACTGTACTAGTAGTAATTGTTTTTCCGGGTAGCTGTAGAGTGTCTCCACTGTACTAGTAGTAATTGTTTCTCTGGGGCCAAGACAAAACAGCCCATCCATCCTAGTAAATAGTAAAATCAATTCAAAAGCCCATATATTTACTGAATGAGAGGCGCTACCCACACCCAACACACCGCCCTCCAAAAAAACCTGGGTGCTCTTCTTCCTCCTCACTCCCACCACCTCAAGTCAGCTCGCTCCACCTCGAGGAAAATGGAGCCGGCTGACCCCAGCGCCAAGAAGATGAGGTTCCTGCCAGTGGCGACGCCTGTTGTAGATCCCGCACCCGGCAGCGCAGGGAGAAGCGGCTACCCCGCCCCCACCGGATCCCAGGAACCCGTAGAATCTCGGGTGGACCGCATCAGCGATCTCCCGGACGCTGTCCTTGGGGAGATCATCTCGCTTCTCCCCACCAAGGATTGCTGCCGCACCCAAGTCCTCTCAATTCGGTGGCGCCCTCTATGGCGCGCCGTGCCTCATAATCTCGACTGTCGTCATCTATCTCTCTTCAATGATTTTGAAATCCCTAGAGCCATCATCTCCTCCCACCAGGGCTCCGTTCAAAGCCTCTGCATCCCATCATGCTACCTGAGCAAGCATACCATGCCTTGCATGGTGGACGCCTGGCTGAAATCCCCTGAATTCATAGAACTACAGCTGCTTGAGTTCTACTATTCCCCTAGAAATCACATACCACATACCGAACGCCATGTACTTGTGCCCTCAGCACCGATATCCATCTCGCGGTTTTCCTCCCCTCTCCACACCGTCACCTTTGCGCGGTGCTACCTACCAGACAATCTGGTACTAAACCTTCGACTCCCATTTCTCAAGAAACTTTCACTTGTGCGGGTTCGTATATCGGAGGCCTCATTGCACAGCATCATCCACTCCAGTTGCCCTGACCTGGAGTGCTTGGTGCTTGTTTTCATAGTTAGAATCGGTTGTCTCCAAATAAAGTTGCCTAACCTTGTAAGAATTGGAATTTCTTTTGATGGAAGGCAGCTTATCATCCAACATGCCCCTTCACTTCAAAGGTTGTTCCTTGATTCTAGTTATTCACCGTTGCAAATAACCGTCCTCCCTGTGCCTAAACTGGAGACCCTGGGTGTAATACATGATCTCTCTGCTCATTTCAATATGGTGTTTGGCTCCACAGTTCTTCAGGTACTTTATATTATCATCTACAGTTGTAACCATAAGCTGCATTTTAAATTTCTGCGCATAAGTTATATATCATCTTGGAGTACACATTTTGTACTAATATTATGTTCTATGCTCAATGAAGAGTTTCTCCAAAAGAATAGTTTTGATCTGAACAAGATTATTGGCTTGCTGCAATGCTTTCCATGTCTGGAGAAGTTGTATATAAAGGTGATAATTTCACGCACATTGGAAGCCCGCATATAGTGTACTAGAATTAACCGTTCAATTGTTTCTCTTTCGACACTCTTTTTTTAGACCTTAACTGTTTTCAATCTTCATGTCTATTTAGGCAACAGGACGTGGTAAGAAAGTAATAACCAATTGGTGGATTTGTAAGCATCGGGATTTTCTCACTTCTCATGAGATTCGATTGAAGACAATAACACTAGAATGATATGTAGCCAACCGTGCAAACACTAGATTTGTCACATTCTTCCTGCTGAATGCGAGGTTACTATTGTCCATCAGGCTTAAGTTTATCGGCAGCATGGTTTTGACGGATGGGTATGTGGAAGAGCAAAAAAAGGTGTTTCAGGTGGGCAAAAGAGCTTCTGAACGTATCGGGCTTCTATTTACAACATATTGTGGTCATAATCCAGTAAATTTTATGACCTAGGATGTTCATTCTATGGACCTGACTGATCCATTTGACTGTGACTGCCGAAAACAGTGCTGGAGTTAGATGTTCTTGCCCTTTTCAACCTGGGTTTTTTTGTAAACCTGATGAACAATTAACCCTCGTGCTTTTGTACAGTTTGTAAGCTGGAGTTAGATGTTCTTGCCCTTTTCAACTCGGTTGTGACTGTCATATTTTCTTTGAAACAAGGCAAATGGCTTGCCAGTCGTTTAATTTAGAGTGAAATATTGTAACAACTACCAAATCCCAACAAAGGGAAATAACATCACTCTCGCCGGCTGCTTGAGCTCACTGTGCATTACAGAAGCCAAGTGATTAGCCCCCACCAGCACCCACAAACTTATTTCGAACTAGCACATCAAATGGGTTGTAAATTTTCATAGGAAAGGCTGCATGACCGTGACAGATTTGGATTCTGACATTTGGGACCCGCGAGCAAATAGCCTATCCAAGGTAGTGTCGACTTACTAGCCAGTCAACAAACGATTCTGCCTACCAGCCGTTGGATTGACATCCAACATCTGTCGTGTATCTTCTATCTCTTGTCTTCTTCTTCCTCCAGCCACCCAAACCAAACCACCCCGTCGGCTCTGCCTGCTCCCGCCTCCCATGGCTGGCTGCGCCTTCGCCGCCCTACCGTACGTACCCTCCAATGTTGGCCAGTCCCTCCCTCTATTCCCCCATATGTCCTGTTATTCTCCGGCGAAGTCAGCCCCAACACGCACCCGCACCCAAACCAGTCAATCCTCGTATTCCCCTCCGCCTGTGACTGGACCGACGCATCTTCCATGGCTCTTGTTCGTTCCGTCCGAGGCCTCGCCGTCATCCTCCGCCTTGCGGCCTTGGTTCGCTCGCCGTGCGCGGTGCGCTGCCCTCTTGCGTTGTCAACGTCGTCAACAACCGAGAGGAACAAGGAGATGACTGTAAGTGGAGAGGATGACAGTAGGGACCAACCAGCGTGATGGCAGTACGCAAGCAAGTTCCTCTATATTACAAGCCCAAAAATATGGTTCCTCCTAATGTTTGGACATCTGGGGCTCACGCCATTGTCAATATAGTCAATAAACGAGAGAATTACACTACGAGCGGCTGACACCAGGGACCCAGCAGGTCGCGCAGTTTTTTTTGAGGAACAAGCAGTTGTTATTTATACTAGTTTTAGCGACGGATCAGGGTAACAACGGGGCTGTGCGGGGGCTGTGGCACGTCTAGCCAGGGTTTTATTTATGTTTACCACATCATGAGCCAAGTTGTATTTTTTTCTTGCTGAAAATGGCTAGCCCAGTTCTATTTTTTTAAGAAATACCCAAACGAGGCCTACTTGCTTTATCAGCCCTGCTGGGCTGCAAATCTTTCAAGACGAGGAGAGTTTCATTCGGTTTGCCCAGAAATGGGCTGTACATTTTTAAAACACATCAAACCGGGAATTAGTTTCAATTTTTTTTCATTACAAGATTTTAAATTCCATTGATTTTTATGTGTGGACAACAATTATTTGGATTTTATATTTATATAAATTATTTTTCAAAATAGTGTGAATGTGAATCGATATTTCGGGATTAAAAACAGTTGACCGCACCGAAATATGCAAAATTTCTTATACTTTTTAACCCGTGACCACAATATGGGGTGTAATGCTAACAAAAAGAAGATGGGCTCCAAAAAAATTCTTAAGAATTAGCAAATGGGCTAAACATTATTAGAAATAATGGCAGATGGGATGTATGCAGTTTTCCACAGATTTGAGGCTGATTTGTGCGCCTACTACAGGTTGACGCGTATGCTTTCCTAAAAAAAAGGTTGATGCACAAGCAACGCCGTGTCAACTTAGTCAACACACAAGAGCAGTGACTGTTGGATGTCCATCCAACAACTGTCATGCTTCTTCAATCTCTGCTCTTCCCGCTCCAGCCGCTTAAACAAGCGCCGGCGGGACTGCCTGCTCCCTCCTCCCGCGGCCGGCCATGCTGCCGCGCAGGCCTCACCGCCCCACCATACTCCCATCGCTGGCCTAGCCATCCCTCTACTCACCCACACCTGCTGTTATTCTCCGGGGACGGCAGACGAACCAGTAAACCCTCGTACTCCTTCGCGTGGGGAACAACTGCCGAGTCTTCCCTGGCTCCATGTCGTTACCTTCCTAGGCCTCGCCGTCGTCCACTGCCCTGGTGCTCTCGGCGCGGCCTGGTCATTACACCCTTCATCACGGCAATAAAAGATCAAACACTTTTACAGTACAGTTCGGCACCCCGAACTTATAGCATTATATGCATCGGCTCCGAATCATGTCTTTGGTCAATAGTTGGTTGCCCGGCTCCTGTGCTTACTACCTTACGTTCCGCTACATCGGCTAGGGTAGTAAAGGGAGAACTACTGCGATTGTGTCCCGGTTCTTCTGGACGAGCACCTCAGTAGAGAAAGCCAAAAACTGACTGTCATGATGCGGCGAGAGCCGGTCAGCTATTCGAGAGGTTCCAAAATCGTTGGAGATTTTTTCCGCTTCTTGCGAAGAATCGGTTCTTCCGATTAGGCATGTATAACGCCCCTAATCGGCCTTCCGAACACCAGGGGCTTCGCCAACTTTCTCAATTGTCAAACTCCTATGGCTAAGTGAGGGCGGTAAAGGCCGCATAGTCTGATTGCCTTGTTCGTTGCACTAAACACCTCCTTTAAGGACGAGAATATGGAGTAAAGAGTGTTTAGATTTATCCCAAACACCCCCGTACTATCTACATGGGGGCAGAAGCCGACGACTGGTCAACCCTCAGATTTAATAAACGACCGCACAGGAGGTAAAATTTAAGTCATAAGCATTATACTACATAACACCATGGCTCAAACATTACAGGGCAAGGTAACACACATGTTCTCACGGGAATATGATATCCTTCGAACATTGCTCCGCCACAAGGCGGGACCCCTCCAGGACACCTTCAAAGTAGTGCTCGGGCTGACAAGGCTCCTTGCCCTCCGGTGGCCCCTCGGTCATTAGCTTCTTGGCATCCAGCTTTGCCCAATGCGTCTTGACGCAGGCAAATGCCATTCGCGCACCTTCAATGCAGACCGACCGCTTTACGGCTTCAAGCCGTGGACAGGCACTCACAAACCGCTGCACAAGTACGAAGTAGCTGCTAGGTATAGGATCGGCAGGCCACAGCCGGACTATCAGGTCCTTTATGGCTAGCTCTGCCAACCTGTGCAGCTCGACCAACTGCTTCAACTGGTCGCTGAAGGGCACCGGATGTTCGGATCCCAGATAAGGGGACCAGAACAACTTCTCCATAGACATCCCTTCTTCGGCTCTAAAGTGCTCGGCAGCATCTGATAAACTGTGCGGTAGATCTGTAAACGCCCCTAGAAAAACCCAAATCCAGGATAAGTACAAGGAACGTTTCCTCTACATACTTGCTATGCATGATGATAGACTTACCCACCGTAATCTTCTTAGCCGCCTGAATTTCCTGGAGGGCGCTCTGGGCTTCGGCTCGCGCATCCTGCGCACTCCGGCGGGCCTTTGCCAATTCGGACTCCTGTGCCTTACAATCGCGCTCCAAGGACTCAAATCTCTCTATCGCAACCTAGAGCTGTTGCTGCGCCTCGCCAACCTGGGCCTCATGCTTCTCGCGCGAGGCGCGTTCCCTGGCCGCTTTGTCCTCGGCCTCGGCTAGCGCTTTCTTAAGGGTTGCCACCTCGGTTGTGGCCCCTAATAAAGTTTATGACACTTTAGTCTGGTCAAACTATTCATTTTCTTTCGAAATATACCAACAGGTTACTGCATACCTTGGCTATCCTCCGGCTGCTTCTTCACGAGGCCGACCTCCTCCTCGGCCCGCTCCAGTTTCTGCTTCAGTCCGGAGATCTTCGCAGCATGAGCAGTGGCAGCCTGCAGCGATACCTGCTTATTCACATAGACAACTCATGTTAGTCTCCTGCGACATTTATTATTGATCCTTTGTTTGGCTTTTCTTCCCGAACACCAAACAGAGCATCAGGGGCTACTGTCTACACTGTGATATTTTCCCCACAATCACATTACTTACCTCAAAGCCCGTTAGAAGGCTAGTGCAGGCTTCGGTCAGTCCGCTGTTGGCGAACTGAACCTTCTCTATCACCGTGTCCATAAGGACACGATGTTCATCCACAATAGAGGCGCCTCGTAGCGCCTCCAGTAGATTATCCGGTGCCTCTGGTTGGACAGAGGTCACCAGTGGAACAGGCACATTCCCTCTTTGTAGGGAATACCGTTCGCCGGACCCTGGAGCCGAGTAGATCTCCGGAAGGGTATCCGGCTGAGGTCCGAAGGGAGCTTGGGCCCTGTCACCGGTCCCCATGGGGACCCTTTTCCACCATGTCCAGCGACCGAGGAGTCATCCTGGGGCATCACCCCGATGATCTCCGGAATCTCCCCCTGGCCGGGGAAAGTCTTTTTGGACACCACCTCGTCATCACCCTTGTGTGAGATGGGATGAGCAGGTGGAGGAGACATGCTAGCCATCTCCTTCGAGTCCAGCGAATCCTCAGTCGAGGATCGCGCGGAGCCATCGCGCGCCGGACTGCAGTGACAAAGCTTACAATATGTTAATATTACAAACCAGGAAGGCCATACGTTTGCGGACGAAGAGGAGGTCTCGCTTCCGGACGTCACGTCCGGAGTGCTTTTACGGCGAAGGCCCCTTTTGGCTCCTGTGGCTGCCTTCTTAGCCATCTTCTCTGGCACGTCATACGGTGCCGGAAACGACATCTTCGTCCGAAGTGGGGATTCTCCCTGCTCAGGAAGCGGAGCTGGACAGTTAATCTTCCCCGCCACCTTGATCCAGGCCTGGTAAAGTAGGCGGAAGAGCTCAGTATCAATCCTCAAAACATACCGGTGAAGAGTGTACCTCGCAAACACTAAAAGACTTACCGGATTGGCCTGGCGCTTTGAGCTGAGCCCGTGCTTTTCAGTCATGGGCGGGGGCGTCTCGCCTGCCTTGAAGAGCGCTTTCCATATGCCTTCGTGCGTTGCGCCGAAGAGCCCTAGCAGCGTCTGGTGCTTGGCAGGGTCGTACTCCCACAAATAGCAAGTCCGACGTTGGCACGGAAGGATCCAGCGAATGAGCATAACCTAGATCACATTCACAAGCTTGATCTTCTTGGTCATCATGTTCTGGACGCATGTCGGGAGCCCAGTTATCTCGTCCGAGGATCCCCAGGTCAGGCCCTTCTCTTGCCAGGCAGTGAGCCGCATCGGAGCTTCGGATCGGAATTTGGGGGCTCCTACCCAATCGGTGTCACGCGGCTCGGTGATGTGAAACCACCCCGACTGCCAACCCTTCACCGTCTCAGCAAAGGAGCCTTCTGGCCAGGTGACATTGGGCATTTTTCCCACTATGGCGACTCCGCACTCTGCTTGTTGACCGCTCACCACATTCGGTTTCACGTTGAAGGTCTTCAGCCATAGGCCGAAGTGAGGCAGGATGCGGAGAAAGGCCTCGCACACAATAATAAATGCTGAGATATTGAGGACAAAGTTGGGGGCCAGATCGTGGAAGTCCAACCCATAGTAAAACATCAATCCACGGACGAATGGGTGAAGAGGGATCCCCAACCCGCGGACGAAATGTGTGAGAAACACAACCCTCTCGTGGGGCTCGGGAGTAGGGACGATCTGTCCCTTGGCCGGGAGTCGATGAGTGATCTCCTTGGCCAGATATCCGGCCTCCCGGAGCTCCTTGATATCCTCCTCCTTGACGTAGGAGACCATCCACTTGCCCTGACCACCGGATCCGGACATGGTTGCTTGAGTGGAAAGGAGATGAGAACTTGGGCGCTGGAGCTCGAGATTGGAAAGGCGGAGGCAGAGAGAGAGCGTGGGTTACCCAAGGGCTGTATAAACGGCAGCAAATATTAAACGCCTCCTCACTCGCCTTTAGATTCGCCTATTCCCAAGGGCTGTATAAACGGCACGGTTGGGTTACCCATGCCCGCATTGATGAGAATCCCGCAATAAGGGGACACGATCTCTGCTTTGACAAAGACATGCCAATGGCAACTGCGTCTTGGGACGTGGGGCGTCGAACATAAAAACGGTCTGGAAATATGACCGGTCGGACGTAATGTCGTACTGCCAAAAAATTTGTCAGCGGATGGAACTCGTGTAAAAATATATATATTCTCTCTGCGGTTGTGTGTGCTATGCATTAGAGGTCCGGTTACAATCATCGCATCCGAAGATTATCGTGGAGTTCGGAAAAGGGGATCCCGCCTTGCAATGCCGAAGACAATCTACGCGCCGGACTCCTCATCATTGAAGCCAGGTTCAGGGGCTACTGAGGGAGTCCTGGACCAAGGGGTTCTCGGGCGTCCGGCCTATTATTCATTGGGCCGGACTGATGGGCTGTGAAGACATGAAGACCGAAGATTGTACCCGTGTCCGGATTGGACTCTACTTGGCGTGGAAGGCAAGCTTGGCAACCGACTATGTAGATTCCCTCTGATGTAACCGACTCCATGTAACCCTAGATCTCTCCGGTGTCTATATAAACCATAGTCATACAGGCTAGACTTCTAGGGTTTAGCCATTACGATCTCGTGGTAGATCAACTCTTGTAATACTCATATTCATGAAGATCAATCAAGCAGGAAGTAGGGTATTACCTCCATAGAGAGGGCCCGAACCTGGGTAAACATCGTGTCCCCCGTCTCCTGTTACCATCGACCCTAGACGTACAGTTCGGGACCCCCTACCCGAGATCCGCCGGTTTTGACACCGACACAACCCTCTCACTCGGGGGCTTAGCTGCAGTTCCGTACTCGCCTAAGTTTCTAAAAATCCTACCGAGTGAAGAGCAACCCTCTCTCTCGGGGGCTTAGTTGCAAACCCGATTCGCCTAAGTTTGAAAAATCCTACCGAGTGAAGAGCAACCCTCTCACTCGGGGGCTTAGCTGCAGTTCCGTACTCGCCTAAGTTTCTAAAAATCTTACCGAGTGAAGAGCAACCCTCTCACTCGGGGGCTTAGCTATAGTTCCGTACTC
>NW_025228982.1:0-561 GCF_018294505.1 Triticum aestivum
CCCCATAGCATGTGCAAAAGAGTAGAGAGGGTCACGGCAAAAACTGGACGCACTTCGTGTACAAACTAGACAAACTCTTTCGGAGTATCAGGGTTTCGGACGAGAACTCATCTGTTACACGGGCACTTCAATGTTTTTTAAACTTATTTGAACTCTGGACTTCTTTTGTGTTCAGTATGCAGCATTCAAAGTGACATCATCAATTTCCAACATGTTCTAACATCATTTGTTGTTTTTCGGTCATTTACCTAATTGTTTAGAGAGCTAAATGACCGTGAAATTGAAAATCACTACAAAATGAATTCCGAAAATGTTGAAACTTGGCATGGTATCATCATTTCACCCGCATAGCATGTGCGGAAGAGTAGAGAGGGTCACAGCAAAAAGTTGACGCACGTCACGTACAAATTGGACAAACTCTTTCGGAGTATCAGGGTTTCGGACGAGAACTCATCTGTTACACGGGCACTTCATTATTTTTTAAACTTATTTGAACTCCAGACTTTTGTTGTGTTCAGTATGCAGCATTCAAAGTGATGTCATCAATTTCCAACATGTTCT
>NW_025228982.1:607-999 GCF_018294505.1 Triticum aestivum
CATTCAAAGCGACGTCATCAATTTCCAACATGTTCTAACATCATTTGTTGTTTTTTGGTCATTTACCTAACTGTTTAGAGAGCTAAATGACCGTGAAATTGAAAATCACTACAAAATGAATTCTGAAAATGTTGAAACTTGGCATGGTATCATCATTTCACCCGCATAGCATGTGCGAAAGAGTAGAGAGGGTCACGGCAAAAACTGGACGCACGTCACGTACAAATTGGACAAACTCTTTCGGAGTATCAGGGTTTCGGACGAGAACTCATCTGTTACACGGGCACTTCGATGTTTTTTAAACTTATTTGAACTCCGACTTCTTTTGTGTTTAGTATGCAGCATTCAAAGTGACGTCATCAATTTCCAACATGTTCTAACATCATTTGTTT
>NW_025228982.1:1555-2887 GCF_018294505.1 Triticum aestivum
GTGTTCAGTATGCAGCATTCAAAGCGACGTCATCAATTTGCAACATGTTCTGACATCATTTGTTGTTTTTCGGTCATTTACCTAATTGTTTAGAGAGCTAAATGACCGTGAAATTGAAAATCACTACAAAATTAATTTTGAAAATGTTGAAACTTGGCATGGTATCATCATTTCACCCCCATAGCATGTGCAAAAGAGTAGAGAGGGTCACGGCAAAAACTGGACGCACTTCGTGTACAAACGAGACAAACTCTTTCGGAGTATCAGAGTTTCGGACGAGAACTCATCTGTTACACGGGCACTTCAATGTTTTTTAAACTTATTTGAACTCTAGACTTCTTTTGTGTTCAGTATGCAGCATTCAAAGCGACGTCATCAATTTCCAACATGTTCTAACATCATTTGTTGTTTTTCGGTCATTTACCTAATTGTTTAGAGAGCTAAATGACCGTGAAATTGAAAATCACTACAAAATGAATTCTGAAAATGTTGAAACTTGGCATGGTATCATCATTTCACCCGCATAGCATGTGCGGAAGAGTAGAGAGGGTCACGGCAAAAACTTCACGCACGTCACGTACAAATTGGACAAACTCTTTCGGAGTATCAGGTTTTCGGACGAGAACTCATCTGTTACACGGGCACTTCAGTATTTTTTAAACTTATTTGAACTCCGGACTTTTGTTGTGTTCAGTATGCAGCATTCAAAGTGATGTCAAAAATTTCCAACATGTTCTAACATCATTAGTTTTTTTCGGTCATTTACCTAATTGTTTAGAGAGCTAAATGACCCTGAAATTGAAAATCACTACAAAATGAATTCTGAAAATGTTGAAACTTATCATGGTATCATCATTTCACCCGCATAGCATGTGCGAAAGAGTAGAGAGGGTGACGGAAAAAACTTGACGCACGTCATGTATAAATTGGACAAACTCTTTCGGAGTATCAGGGTTTCGGACGAGAACTCATCTGTTACACGGGCACTTCAATGTTTTTTAAACTTATTTGAACTCCGGACTTCTTTTGTGTTCAGTATGCAGCATTCAAAGCGACGTTATCAATTTCCAACATGTTCTAACATCATTTGTTTTTTTCGGTCATTTACCTAATTGTTTAGAGAGCTAAATGACCGTGAAATTGAAAATCACTACAAAATGAATTCTGAAAATGTTGAAACTTGGCATGGTATCATCATTTCACCCGCATAGCATGTGCGAAAGAGTAGAGAGGGTCACGGCAAAAACTGGACGCAATTCGTGTACAAACTGGACAAACTCTTTCGGAGTATCAGGGTTTCGGACGAGAACTCATCTGTTACACGGGCACTTC
>NW_025228982.1:3791-4297 GCF_018294505.1 Triticum aestivum
CAAAAACTAGACGCACCTCGTGTACAAACTGGACAATCTCTTTCGGAGTATCGGGGTTCCGGACGAGAACTCATCTGTTACATAGGAACTTCAATGTTTTCAACTTATTTGCACTCCAGCCTATTTTTGCGTTCAGTATGCATCATTCAAAGCGACGTCACCAATTTCCAACACGTTCTGACATCATTTGCTGTTTTTCAGTCATTTACCGATTTGTTTAGGGAGCTAAATGACGGTGAAATTGAAAATCACTACAAAATAAACTCTGAAAATGTTGGAACTTGGCATGGTATCGTCATTTCGCCCGCATAGCATGTGCAAAAGAGTAGAGAGGGTCACGGCAAAAACTGGACGCACCTCGTGTACAAACTGGACAATCTCTTTCGGAGTATCTGGGTTCCGGACGAGAACTCATCTGTTACACGGGCACTTCAATGTTTTTTAAACTTATATGAACTCCAGCCTATTTTTGCGTTCGGTATGCTTCATTCAAAGCGACGTCATCT
>NW_025228982.1:4307-4869 GCF_018294505.1 Triticum aestivum
TTTTTCCGTCAGTTACCAATTTGTTTAGAGAGCTAAATAATGGTGAAATTGAAAATCACTAAAAAATGAACTCTGAAAATGTTGGAACTTGCCATGGTATCATCATTTCCCCCGCATAGCATGTGCAAAAGAGTAGAGAGGGTTACGGCGAAAACTGGACACACCTCGTGTACAAACTGGACAATCTCTTTCGGAGTATCATTGTTTCGGACGAGAACTCATCTGTTACACGGGCACTTCAATGTTTTTAAGCTTATTTGAACTCCAGCCTATTTTTGCGTTTAGTATGCATCATTCAAAGCGACATCATCAATTTCCAACACGTTCTGACATCATTTGCTATTTTTCAGTCAGTTACCAATTTGTTTAGAGAGCTAAATAACGGTGAAATTGAAAATCACTAAAAAATGAACCCTGAAAATGTTGGAACTTGGCATGGTATCATCATTTAGCCCGCATAGCATGTGCAAAAGAGTAGAGAGGGTCACGGCGAAAACTGGACGCACCTCGTGTACAAACTGGACAATCTCTTTCGGAGTATCCGGGTTTCGGACGAGAACTC
>NW_025228982.1:4879-5702 GCF_018294505.1 Triticum aestivum
TTTGAACTCCAGCCTATTTTTGCGTTCAGTATGCATCATTCAAAGCGACGTCATCAATTTCCAACACGTTCTGACATCATTTGCTGTTTTTCAATCATTTACTGATTTGTTTAGGGAGCTAAATGACGGTGAAATTGAAAATCAGTACAAAATGAACTCTGAAAATGTTGGAACTTGGCATGGTATCATCATTTCGCCCGCATAGCATGTGCAAAAGAGTAGAGAGGGTCACGGCGAAAACTGGACGCACCTCGTGTACAAACTTGACAATCTCTTTCGGAGTATCAGGGTTTCGGACGAGAACTCATCTGTTACACGGGCACTTCAATGGTTTTTAAACTTATTTGAACTCCAGCCTATTTTTGCGTTCAGTATGCATCATTCAAAGCGACGTCATCAATTTCCAACATGTTCTGACATCATTTGCTGTTTTTCAGTCATTTGAACTCCAGGCTATTTTTGCATTCAGTATGCATCATTCAAAGCGACGTCATCAATTTCCAACACGTTCTGACATCATTTGCTGTATTTCAGTCATTTACCGATTTGTTTAGGGAGCTAAATGACGGTGAAATTGAAAATCACTACAAAATGAACTCTGAAAATGTTGGAACTTGGCATGGTATCATCATTTCGCCCGCATAGCATGTGCAAAAGAGTAGAGAGGGTCACGGCGAAAACTGGACGCACCTCGTGTACAAACTGGACAATCTCTTTCGGAGTATCAGGGTTTCGGACGAGAACTCATCTGTTACACGGGCACTTCAATGTTTTTTAAACTTATTTGAACTCCAGCCTATTTTTGCGTTCAGTATGCATCATT
>NW_025228982.1:5712-6250 GCF_018294505.1 Triticum aestivum
GTGTACAAACTGGACAATCTCTTTCGGGGTATCAGGGTTTCAGACGAGAACTCATCTGTTACACGGGCACTTCAATGTTTTTTAATCTTATTTGAACTCCAGCCTATTTTTCGTTCAGTATGCATCATTCAAAGGGATGTCATCAATTTCCAACACGTTCTGACATCATTTGCTGTTTTTCAGTCATTTACCGATTTGTTTAGGGAGCTAAATGACGGTGAAATTGAAAATCACTACAAAATGAACTCTGAAAATGTTGGAACTTGGCATGGTATCATCATTTCGCCCGCATAGCATGTGCAAAAGAGTAGAGATGGTCACGGCGAAAACTGGACGCACCTCGTGTACAAACTGGACAATCTCTTTAGGAGTATCAGGGTTTCGGACGAGAACTCATCTGTTACACGGGCACTTCAATGTTTTTTCAACTTATTTGAACTCCATCCTATTTTTGCGTTTAGTATGCATCGTTCAAACCGACGCCATCAATTTCCAACACGTTCTGACATCATTTGCTGTTTTTTAGTCATTTACCGAT
>NW_025228982.1:6260-8198 GCF_018294505.1 Triticum aestivum
GTGGAAAAGAGTAGAGAGGGTCACGGCGAAAACTGAACACACCTCGTGTACAAACTGGACAATCTCTTTCGGAGTATCAGGGTTTCGGACGAGAACTCATCGGTTACACGGGCACTTCAATGTTTTTTAAACTTATTTGAACTCCAGCCTATTTTTGCGTTCCGTATGCATCATTCAAAGCGACGTCATCAATTTCCAACACCTTCTGACATCATTTGCTATTTTTCAGTCATTTACCGATTTGTTTAGGGAGCTAAATGACGGTGAAATTGAAAATCACTACAAAATGAACTCTGAAAATGTTGGAACTTGGCATGTTATCATCATTTCGCCCGCATAGCATGTGCAAAAGAGTAGAGAGGGTCACGGCGAAAACTGGACGCACCTCGTGTACAAACTGGACAATCTCTTTCGGAGTATCAGGGTTTCGGACGAGAACTCATCTGTTACACGGGCACTTCAATGTTTTTTATACTTATTTGAACTCCAGCCTATTTTTGCGTTCAGTATGCATCATTCAAAGCGACATCATCAATTTCCAACACGTTCTGACATCATTTGCTGTTTTTCAGTCATTTACCGATCTGTTTAGGGAGCTAAACGACGGTGAAATTGAAAATCACTACAAAATGAACTCTGAAAATGTTGGAACTTGGCATGGTATCATCATTTCGCCCGCATAGCATGTGCAAAAGAGTAGAGAGGGTCACGGCGAAAACTGGACGCACCTCGTGTACAAACTGGAGAATCTCTTTCGGAGTATCAGGGTTTCGGACGAGAACTCATCTGTTACACGGGCACTTCAATGTTTTTAAAACTTATTTGAACTCCAGCCTATTTTTGCGTTCAGTATGCATCATTCAAAGCGAGGTCATCAATTTCCAACACGTTCTGACATCATTTGCTGTTTTTCAGTCATTTACCGATTTGTTTAGGGAGCTAAATGACGGTGAAATTGAAAATCACTACAAAATGAACTCTGAAAATGTTGGAACTTGGCATGGTATCATCATTTCGCCCGCATAGCATGTGCAAAAGAGTAGAGAGGGTCACGGCGAAAACTGGACGCACCTCGTGTACAAACTGGACAATCTCTTTCGGAGTATCAGGGTTTCGGACGAGAACTCATCTGTTACACGGGCACTTCAATGTTTTTAAAACTTATTTGAACTCCAGCCTATTTTTGCGTTCAGTATGCATCATTCAAAGCGACGTCATCCATTCCCAACACGTTCTGACATCATTTGCTGTTTTTCAGTCATTTACCGATTTGTTTAGGGAGCTAAATGACGGTGAAATTGAAAATCACTACAAAATGAACTCTGAAAATGTTGGAACTTGGCATGGTATCATCATTTCGCCCGCATAGCATGTGCAAAAGAGTAGAGAGGTTCACGGCGAAAACTGGACGCACCTCGTGTACAAACTGGACAATCTCTTTCGGAGTATCAGGGTTTCGGACGAGAACTCTTCTGTTACACGGGCACTTCAATGTTTTTTAAACTTATTTGAACTCCAGCCTATTTTTGCGTTCAATATGCATCATTCAAAGTGATGTCATCAATTTCCAACATGTTCTGACATCATTTGCTGTTTTTCAGTCATTTACCGATTTGTTTAGGGAGCTAAATGACGGTGAAATTGGAAATCACTACAAAATGAACTCTGAAAATGTTGGAACTTGGCATGGTATCGTCATTTCGCCCGCATAGCATGTGCAAAAGAGTAGAGAGGGTCACGGCAAAAACTAGATGCACCTCGTGTGCAAACTGGACAATCTCTTTCGGAGTATCGGGGTTCCGGATGAGAACTCATCTGTTACATAGGCACTTCAATGTTTTTAAACTTATTTGCACTCCAGCCTATTTTTGCGTCCAGTATGCATCATTCAAAGCGACGTCACCAATTTCCAACACGTTCTGACATCATTTGCTGTTT
>NW_025228982.1:8208-8881 GCF_018294505.1 Triticum aestivum
CTGGACGCACCTCGTGTACAAACTGGACAATCTCTTTCGGAGTATCACGGTTTCGGACGAGAACTCATCTGTTACACGGGCACTTCAATGTTTTTTAAACTTATTTGAACTCCAGCCTATTTTTGCGTTCAATATGCATCATTCAAAGCGATGTCATCAATTTCCAACACGTTCTGACATCATTTGCTGTTTTTCAGTCATTTACCGATTTGTTTAGGGAGCTAAATGACGGTGAAATTGAAAATCACTACAAAATGAACTCTGAAAATGTTGGAACTTTTCATGGTATCATCATTTCGCCCGCATAGCATGTGCAAAAGAGTAGAGAGGGTCACGGCGAAAACTGGACGCACCTTGGATACAAACTGGACAATCTCTTTCGGTGTACCAGGGTTTCGGACGAGAACTCATCTGTTACATGGGCACTTCAATGTTTTTTAAACTTATTTGAACTCCAGCCTATTTTTGCGTTCAGTACGCATCATTCAAAGCGACGTCATCAATTTCCAACACGTTCTGACATCATTTGTTGTTTTTCAGTCATTTACCGATTTGTTTAGAGAGCTAAATGACGGTGAAATTGAAAATCACTACAAAACGAACTCTGAAAATGTTGGAACTTGGCATGGTATCATCGTTTCGCCCGCATAGCATGTGCAAAAGAGTAGAGAGG
>NW_025228982.1:10884-12271 GCF_018294505.1 Triticum aestivum
TGCAGCATTCAAAGCGACGTCATCAATTTCCAACATGTTCTAACATCATTTGTTGTTTTTCGGTCATTTACCTAATTATTTAGAGAGCTAAATGACCGTGAAATTGAAAATCACTACAAAATGAATTCTGAAAATGTTGAAACTTGGCATGGTATCATCATTTCACCCGCATAGCATGTGCGAAAGAGTAGAGAGGGTCACGTCAAAAACTTGACGCACGTCACGTACAAATTGGACAAACTCTTTCGGAGTATCAGGGTTTCGGACGAGAACTCATCTATTACACGGGCACTTCAATGTTTTTTAAACTTATTTGAACTCCGGACTTCTTTTGTGTTCAGTATGCAGCATTCAAAGCGACGTCATCAATTTCCAACATGTTCTAACATCATTTGTTTTTTTCGGTCATTTACCAAATTGTTTAGAGAGCTAAATGACCGTGAAATTGAAAATCACTACAAAATGAATTCTGAAAATGTTGAAACTTGGCATGGTATCATCATTTCACCCGCATAGCATGTGCGAAAGAGTAGAGAGGGTCACAGTGCTGGGGGCGATGCTGATTCCTGCCAACGCCTATGGGGACAGGGCCCCTTTCGGTTCGGTGGAGGGGCGGAGAGCGCGCAAAGAGCGGATCGAGGCAGTGCACGCGGGGCGATTTTTTACCCAGCTTCGGGCCGCACGGATGCGTAAAACCCTACTGCTGCTTGTTTGTGTATATTAGACTCTTGCTCAGGAGCGATCGACGCTGCCAGACTGAGCGTGAGAGTGTTCTTCTGAGTTCCCGAAATGCGGAACCTCCATGAAAATGCGGAAGCTCCTCTATGTTGCCCTTGGGCCTCCTTTTATACTCAAGGGGTCACCGACAGGGAGCAACGCATCCAGGAAGGGTAAAAACGGAAAAAGGATGTGGTAGGTATAGCTACCGCTACTGTGGATACAGTGTACCCTACCTAACTCTGACGACAGGGGACAAGGGCATTAAATGCCTGTCTGAGTCTCCTAAACAGTGCAAAAGGTGACCGTCAGGAACGCCACCGTTTGCCACGATGGGCTTCTCTTCATCTCCGCTTGCCACCACATACCCCTAGCTGCGCGGCCTCCCGCCACGTGCGCTCTGGGAGAGTCCCAGAGCGACACGTTAGCAGGTGAGCTGGAGCGCGGGCATGCAGTGGGAGTTTCCCGCGGCAAGATCCTTGCCGCGGCCGTCGTCTTGTCGCTTCCGGAAGCTTGTCGCTCGCCGGATCTTGCCGGGGCACAGGGCGCGTCGCGGCAAGCTTTCTTGGTATGTCTTGCGTGGTCTTCCCGGCAAGCTCCTCTTGCCGGAGTCTCGTCTCTTCCCGGTAAGCTCCCCTTGCCGGGGCCTTAGTTGGCCCTCCCGACAAGC
>NW_025228982.1:13439-25748 GCF_018294505.1 Triticum aestivum
CTGGTCGACGGAGACGCGGGCACATCCGCGCACAAAGGTACTCTCCGCCGTCGCCCCACGAGCAGCTCCAGCTAATGCATATCCTTTCTTCGCCGTGTTCTTCTACTGCGGGCTCTCCCCGCCATTCTCTGATTTCTTCTGTGATATCATGAACACCTACGGACTCCACCTCCTTGATTTCACCCCCAACGCTATTCTGACCATGGCAGTTTTCGCCCATCTATGCGAAAACTTTGTCGGAGTCCACCCCAACGTAGCTCTCTTCCGCCATTTCTTTATGCCTCGTGTCGAGACAGGGGAACCTCTTGCCGGCGGGATTGCCTGGATCTCGCGGGCCGGCAAGAAGGAGACCTATCTGGAGGGGGAACTCCTCAGCAAGTGGGATGAGTGGAGAGCAGATTGGTGCTGCATTGTAGAAGAGAGCCCGCAGCCGTTCACCGCCTTGCGCCAAGCCCCAGCAGTGCGCGGCAACGACTGGAGCGCTCTGTCCGTGGATGACGAAAAGTTGACGATCGCCACCACTCGGATCTTGCGTCTCAGGCTTGCCGGGCTGACTGTAGGAGCTGTCGGCGCAGATTTCCTTCGCCGGCGCATCGCCCCTCTGCAGGCGAGGGGGAGGCCTGCCTGGGAATTTGGAGGCCCGGCGGATATAATGAGGTTGCGTCCAGGCCTTAACTTCAATTTCACCGTCCTAGAGTTGGACGGGATGCTCAAGGAGATATTCAAGCATGACCCGCAGCATCCCGAGTGGTTCAGGTTGCCGGCAGGTGTCGTTCCTCTGTGCAACAACTCCTCGCGCGACCGCATCTGTGCAATGATGCCGTTGTGTGACTCGCATGGGATCGCTCCAACTTGGCAAGAGCCCGCCGGCGACGTTGTGCAGCAGTTCTTTGACAGCTTGGTGGAGGTGGCGGTCGGCGCTGACGAGAAGAAGCTTCTCACCCGCGACACCACTGATCAAGAGATGGAGCGCATCACCACCAGGGCGGAAGAGGCAGAGGCAGCCGCGGCCGCGGGTGAATTCGGGTTCACCGTGGAGGAAGCGGACGCGGCGTTGGCGATGAGCATTGCCTAACGGGAGCAGCCCGAAGAGGAAGAAGAGCTCGCCGCGCCCGACGCCGAGTCGAACGAGCCTGCTGGGGGTGCGAGCGGCCCGCCACCTCCGGGGAGCTTGTCGGGAGTAGGACCCGGAGCGCAGCCCCCAGTGCAGCCAAGAAGGCGCCTCAGTAGGACCGAGGATGCAGCAGGGCGGCAAGTTGGTCAACAGCCACAGCGCCGCACGACGTGCTCTACTGCGGCAAGCACGGTCACCGCGGGGGCGCCTCCCGTCGCAGAGGCAACTGGGGCGGGGTCGTCTCGGGCTGGCGCCGCGGTCCCCGCCAAGCGGCCGAGGGATCCCACCTCTTCGCCTCGCCGCGCCGGGAGTGGGCCGAACTTCGACCTCTCCGCGCTCAGTTCCGAGGAGGAAGATGAAGAAGAGTAAGATTCCCTTGCTTGTTCTTGTAGCTCTTCAAGTTGCCGATCTTGTCTTGCATCGGATCTGATCCACCCTGGACTCTCCTTTTCAGGACTCTGGCCCAGAGGGCGGCGAAGAGGGCCAAGGCTCAGGTGGTGGTCATCGAGGAGGAGCCCACCGCGACGACAGGAGGCGCGTCCGAGACTACTCTGCCGGACCCGGCCATTACTTCGCAGAGCAGCCCCCAGCGCAGCCCCCAGCGTAAGCATATGGTTTACTTTCTGCTTCTGGATGCACGCGGTTGCTCTTTTCCTTTATTGACATCCGATCTCTGCTTTGTTCATGCAGGAGCAGAGCAGCTTGATCAGGAGGGCATGGTGATCTCCTCCGACTCGTCGTCTGCTTCGACTACGCCGCCAAGGGCGGACTCCCCGGCAAGGGAGCGCCGTCCGGTAAGGGAGGAGCATCCGGCAAGGGAGGAGTCTCCGGCAAGGGACAGTGCTAACGATCCGCCGGTGGTGGAGACCACAACGGCAGATCCTAGCACAGGTAGCCTTTCTTGCCCGAAGCTTTCCTTGTAGTCTTCTGCTGATTTCTCTTCTCGAAAACTTGTTTGATTTTCCCTTCTTCTTTGGTTGTCAGGCCCACCCTCCACGGATCCGATGGAGACCGAGGCGGTTGGCGAAGAAGACGCACGTGGTAATACTGACGATGCCGCGACCACCGAAGAGGGAGCCGGCGCTAACGTGCTCGCCGGCGAGGAGGCCGCCAAGGCTGCTGCCGAGGGAGCTGGCGGGGGATTTGGTGATCGCACTGACGGCCCCGAGGCCGCAGGAGCGTCAAGCGCTGCACCGACCGCCGATCCCTCTGCCGCTGCCGCAGCTTCAGGCTCCGAGTTGCCCCAGCCCGGCGCCTATCTGAAGGCTGGCGAGGGTATCTTCATCAAGCTCCCCTGGGCGTCGAGCTCCAGGGCGCCGGTGGAAGGAGAAATTCTGGATGGAGAGGTGCTTGCCTCCGCCGGGTTGTCGATCGTCGACGCGCCGGGAAGCAGCGGTGAAGAGCCCGAGGAAGAGCGGCTGCTGCGGAGGCTGCTGGCGCTCTATCGCGCCCGTCAAGTCAAGTTGGAGTCCTGGGAAGCGCTTGCCGCGAGGGCGAGCGTGGACATAGAGAAGCATGTGGAGGAGCTCCGGGGTCGTCGTCAAGAAACTCTCCGGGCCTTGGCGGAAGAGCGGGAGCAGCTTGCCGAGGAACGGAAGGCCTTCCTTCTCGAGAAGGCCGAAGCTGAAGAACATCAGCGGCTCACCGGCGAAAAGCTGTACGCGCGAGAAGGCGAGCTGACTCAGCGGAAAGTGAACCTCGACAGCCACGAAGAGGAGCTTGCCGCGCGCGAGCGGGCACTTGGTGCGACACTCCAAGAGGCAAAGGATGCGGCTGCAACTGCCGAGGCCGCCAAGAAAGAATTGGAGGCAAAGGTGGCGCAGCTAGAAACTGATCTGAAGGTTGGTGGCGAAGAGCTTGCCGCCCTCAAGCTAGAGCGCGAGAAGGACGCCCTTGCCCACGGTGAGCTGCAGGGCCGACTCGCCGAGAGGGGCAAGGAATTGAGCGCCGCCAAGGGTTCCAACGCCGATCTGACGATGAAGCTGGCCACCTTGACGGAGACGTTGGACAGCGCCAGGAAACGGGAGGCAGACTTGAAGAAGGACATCGAGGCCAACGAGGCACTGCTTGCGAGGGCCGCCGAAACCCAAAATCTTCTCAGAGATACTGTGGAGCTCTTGACGGAGGGCCTCGTGGACATTGCCACAGTCATCGAAGAGGAGCTAGCGCAATTGGGGGTGGAAGGCTTCGGATACTCCTCCGACGAGAACCTCCAACCCAGCACCCAAGCTCACTTTGTTCTTCAAAGGCGTGGCGGTGGCGCTCCAGCAACTCCGGGAACGGATCCCAAAGCAGTTGGCCGACGAGTCATGCTCGATTTGTGCCGGAGTTCTGGAGAAGGTGCTGGTGAAGGTGGCCTTCTGCAATCCGGGCCTCAACCTCACCAACGTCCTCAGGAAGCTGCCGGCGGACGCTGATCTTGACGCACTTAAGGCCCTCGTAGCACCCATTGTCGACAGGGTGAACGAGGTCAAAAGGGTTGACGGCGATCGCGTAGATTAGGCCGTTCGTTTGCTTCTTTTCTTCTCGCTGCTAGTCATGTCATGGGAACACTTTATTAGAGGCGCGACAAGTTATTCTTGTAATATAACTCTATCTTAGATAAAACATCGCTGTGCTACTTCCTTTACTCGACTCTTGGCTTTGTACGGTCCTACCCTATGCTTTTTAGGGAAACTTGTCAGTGCAGGCATTCTTGCCGCGAACGCCGAGTGCGGAACTTCAGCAGCCTGCTGGCGAGGCTGCTACCGACAAGCAACCTTATCGCAACTAGTTGCAGCTCACTTAAGTTGTTGAGTGGACTCGAAACAAAATAAGGGCGCTAGCAGCTCACTTAAGTTGCTGAGCGGACTCGAAGCAAAGTAAGGGCGCTAGCAGCTCACTTAAGTCGTTGAGCGGACTCGAAACAGAGTAAGGGCGCAACTAGCTGTGAATTGGTTCCTCCGCGCACAGGTTTTCCATACAAAGCACGGTCGTTCAAGGAAAATAACTCAAAAACTGATCGCTCAAGCTTTAGCAACTTAGCTTTTCTGTCGTCTGCTTCCCGGCAAGGAAAAACTCCTGTTTTTTTTGAACGGCCTGGTCCACACCATTATCCTCTCCTTCCCCCACGGTAATCCTTGTGGGCGAGGGAACCTTCCTTCTTTTGAGAAAGAGACAGAGAAATAAAGCAATGATATGGAGCCTTGGGCTCGTTATCGCTTACCGGTGCTTGGTGCTGCACAAAGTGTCAGATAATATATGCGAAAAAGAATCATAGCATAAGGAAACTGACGAGATGTGCGGTGCACATGAACTTTACTAGTGCACGGGGTCTGCGCCCGGCTCTGTACAAAGGATTACATGCAACAGCGGCAAAACTTGTACAGAAAGGTGGTTGCCGGACAGGGTCCGACAACCGCGCCTTATGGGTAAAACTTACGAAGATGCTCGATGTTCCAGGAGTTGCTCATCGGAATGCCATCTTCGGTCTCAAGGCGGACAGCGCCGGGCCTAGTGACTTGTTTCACCCGATAAGGGCCTTCCCACTTCGGCGTCAACTTGTTGGAATTCTTGGCCGACTGAACGCGCCGAAGAACAAGGTCACCTTCCTCGAGGCTCCTGGCATTGACTCTGCGGCTATGGTAGCGGCGCAGAGCTTGCTGGTAGCGAGCGGCTCGCACAGCAGCCTGGAGACGGTCTTCCTCAAGGAGCAGCGCGTCGTCTTGGCGCAGCTGCTCTTGCTCGAGCTCATCATAAGCGAGCACTCGAGGTGACCCATATACGAGTTCTGTGGGGAGAACTGCCTCCGCTCCATAGACTAGAGCGAAGGGTGTCTGGCCAGTGGCTTGATTTGGCGTCGTCCTGATCGACCAAAGAACCACCGGCAGCTCCTCGATCCAGTTTCTTCCGCACTTGCGCAGTCTGTCGAAAGTTCTGGTCTTGAGGCCTCGCAGCACTTCAGCGTTTGCCCTCTCCGCTTGACCGTTGCTTCTTGGATGAGCAACAGAAGCGTAACAGACCTTGGCGCCAAGATCTTGGACGTACTGCATGAAGGTGCGGCTCGTAATTGCGTGCCGTTGTGGGTGATGATCCTGTTCGGGATCCTGAAACGGCAAACAATCGACCTGAAGAACCTGACTGCTGACTGTGCTGTCACCTTCCTCACTGGTTCCACTTCCGGCCACTTTGTGAACTTGTCGATTGCAACGTACAAGAACTCAAAGCCCCCGACTGCTCGGGGGAAGGGGCCGAGGATGTCAAGCCCCCAGACCGAAAATGGCCAGGATAGAGGGATCGTCTGGAGAGCTTGAGCTGGCTGGTGTATCTGTTTGGAATGGAACTGGCACGCTTCACACTTGGTTACTTGTGCAGTTGCATCTTGGAGGGCTGTCGGCCAGAAGAAGCCTTGTCGGAATGCTTTGCCGGCAAGTGCTCTTGCGCCAATGTGGTGACCACATATGCCTCCATGTATCTCTGCCAACAGCTGTTGCCCATCTTCCCGGCGAATGCACTTCAATTTCACATCGTTGAGTCTTATTCTGTACAGTGTGCCGTCGACAAACTTGTACATACTTGACTGCTGGGCTACTTTTTCAGCTTCTTCTTGCTCTTCGGGAAGCTCTCCTGTTTGGAGGAAGCAGACAATCGGCTGCGCCCATGCTGGAGCTTGCGGCTCGACAACAAGGACTAAAGGCATGCCTGTTGCTGCGGGAACATCCGCTTCTACGGCAAGAACCTGTGATTCTGCCGGAGCGTGATGTTCTCCGGCAAGCTTGCCGGAGCAAAACTTGTCGGGAGCGTTTGCTTCGACGGAACAAACCACAAGGTTTGCCAGAGCAGACTGCCCCTCAGCATCGTTGGCGTTGATCTTGGGGACTATCTTGGCGGCGGCTTCGAGGTGCTCTGCCGGAAAGTAGTCGCCTGAAACCAACTTCCTCTTTTTATTCTGTCCAGTTGATGGTGCCACGGAAGGTTGAGTCAGCTTGCGCACAAAGATCCCTGGTTCCACAGGCAACTTTAGTGCAGCGCATTTCGACAGGCCATCAGCAATGTCATTCTGAGCTCTTGGGATATGCTCCATTTGGAGGCCGTCAAAACGCTCTTCTAGATTCCTCACTTCATCAACATATGCTTCCATCAACGGGCTCTGGTAGCTCTTGTTCACTTGGCGGACGACAAGCTGCGAGTCACCCCTGATTATGAGCTTCTTGATCCCAAGGTCGACTGCTATTCTAAGACCGGCAAGCAATCCTTCATACTCTGCAGTATTGTTGGTTGCTTGCTCTTTGGGAAAGTGCACCTGGACTATGTATTTGAGGTGCTCTTCGGTGGGTGCGATAAGCAGCACGCCAGCACCGGCGCCTTGCAGCGAGAAGGCACCATCAAAGTACATCAGCCACTCTTTGCTTGTCTCCTTGACGGGGATGCTCGTCTCTGGAATTTCTTCATCTGAAGTTGGCGTCCACTCTGCTATGAACTTTGCCAATGCCCTGCTTTGGATAGTTGCAGTGCTCTCAAACTTGAGGCCAAAGCTTGACAGTTCCAAGGCCCACTCGACTATCATGCCTGTTGCTTCTGGATTCTGCAGTATCCTTTTCAGCGGAAAGCGAGTGACGACTGTGATCTCGTGTTCCTGGAAGTAATGGCGCAGCTTTCTCGAGGCCATGAGAAGGCCGAAAAGCAGTTTTTGCACACCAGAGTATCTCGACCTAGCCCCCTGGAGAAGGGAGCTGACAAAGTAAACTGGGCGCTGCACCACCTTCTTCTGCACGTCCTTGCGCATCTGCGCAGATTCTTCTTCGTCGGGACCAGAGCTTGCCGGACCAGAACTTGTTGGAGAAGTCCCCTGCTTGTTGTTGGATTCACTTGGCGCGATCGCCGGCTCATCATCCGCCTCTCTTTCCGCTACTAACGCAGCACTAACCACTTGATTGGTTGCCGCCAGGTACAGCAGCAACTTCTCTTGTGCCTTAGGTGCGACAAGTATTGGAGTGGAGGACAGGTACCTCTTCAAGTCCTGTAGCGCAGCCTCCGCTTCCGGAGTCCATTTCATTGGACCTGCCTTTTTCAATATTTTGAAAAATGGCAGGGCGCGCTCAACAGACTTAGAGATAAACCTGCTGAGAGCAGCCACGCAACCGGCAAGCCTTCGCACATCCTTGATGCGCTTCGCTGCTTCGATCTACTCGATGGCCTTAATCTTGTCGGGGTTGGCTTCAATTCCCCGCTGAGATACAAAGAACCCGAGAAGCTTGCCGGAAGGGACTCCAAACACGCACTTCTCGGGGTTGAGCTTGAGGTTGATCTTGCGCAGATTTGCAAAAGTTTCTTCTAAATCTTGAATCAGGGTAGCCTTGTCCTTGCTCTTGACCACTATATCATCCATGTAGGCTTCCACATTTCTGTGTATCTGTGGCTCAAAGGCGACGTGGACTACTCTTGCAAATGTTGAACCAGCATTCTTCAACCCAAAGGGCATCCGCACAAAACAGTATGTGCCACAAGGGGTGATGAATGCGGTTTTCTCCTCATCCTCTTCTGCCATGAAGATTTGATGGTATCCTGAATACGCATCAAGAAATGAAAGCAAATCACATCCAGCTGTGGAGTCAACAATCTGGTCGATGCGTGGCAAGGGAAATGGATCTTTGGGACAAGCTTTATTGACATCAGTGAAGTCTATACAAAGCCTCCATTTCCCGTTTGCCTTGCGCACGACTACAGGGTTGGCCAGCCACGTGGGATGGAGCACTCCTCTAACAAGGCCTGCTGCTTCCAATTTCCTGATTTCTTCTGCAATGAACTCTTGGCGCTCCACCACTTGCTTCCTGACTCTCTGTTTGATGGGCCGCGCATGAGGACAGACGGCAAGGTGGTGCTCGATTACTCTCCTGGGAACACCGGGGATATCAGACGGTTGCCATGCAAACACGTCGACATTCGCCCGCAGGAAAGCAACGAGCACGCTTTCCTATTTGGGGTCAAGCGTGGCACTGATGGTGAAAGTACCACCAGTGCCGTCCTCCTTGGTGGATACCTTCTTGGTCTCAGGTGGAGCTGCCATCGTCTTCTTGCACTTGCCGGTGGAGCTCGATGGTGCGTCCTCGACGGTAGCGCAGCACTCTGAAGAGGTGCGCTTGCCGGAGTGGGCGTCAGAGCTCTCGCTAGACTTGGCCTTCTTCTTCCCCCCGGGAGCTTCAGTGGCAAGTGTATGGTGATCAGCTGCGGCTGCTGCTTCCCGGTAGATCTTGTTGGCGCAGATAAGGGCATCCTTCTTGTCACCGGGGACAGAAATGACACTTATTGGGCCTGGCATTTTGAGCACATTGTAAGCATAGTGAGAGGCTGCCATAAACTTGGCGAGCGCTGGACGGCCCAGGATTCCATTGTAGGGTAATGGAAAATCGGCAACGTCAAACGTGACTCTCTCAGTTCTGAAATTCAGCTCGCTGCCAAATGTGACCGGCAGCGTGATCTTCCCTTTCGGCTTGCTCCTTCCCGGGTTGATTCCTTGAAATGTGTCGGTCTCTTCGAGCTCGCTGTCAGGGATCTGATGTTTGTGAAGGACCGCGGAGGAGATGAGATTCAAGCCGGCCCCGCCGTCAACTAGCATCTTTGTGACCTTGAGGTTGCGGATAGTTGGTGAGACCAACATCGGCAAGCACCCGACCGCAGTTACGCGATCAGGGTGATCCCCAATGTCGAAGATGATAGGCGTGCTGGACCATTTCAGGGGCTTGCGTGACTCTATGGATGGCTCTGCTGCATTCACTTCCCGCATCCACTGTTTGAGCTGGCGGTGCGAAGTATGCAGAGAGGCGCCACCGTCAACGCACAAGACCTCTGTGGCTTTCTGAAATTCTTGCTCATCGGTCTCATCATCATCCACGTCTTCGTCATCGTCGTCATCTTCATCCTTGTCACGGCCGCGGGGAGGCCTGTCTCCTTGCCGCTGCTTGGCCTTGCCGCGGCGTCCCCCCCGGCCGGGGCGCTTCTTGCCAGATTCACCAGTTCTTTCCTGGGCCTTCTCTTTGTCGCGTCGCTCGTATTCAGCTTTCTGTTGCTCAGCGAGCTGTTCGACCTTCTTGCAGTTCTGGAGATCGTGACCCTTGGTGCGGTGAATCTTGCAATACTGCCTGCCGGAGCTGTCCTGCTTGTCGGCGGCCGCCACAGGATGGGCCTCCTTGTTGGAGCCACCAGCCTTAGCTTCCTTGGCGCCACCTCCGTTGCCGGTCTGCTCAACAGCTAGCACCTCCTTACCCTTATTCCTTCTGTAGTTCCGCCGCCGGCCTTTCCTTGCCGGGGCGGCATCCTCACTGTCAGATCCTCCTGCTCCTGTACTCTCTCCGGGGAGCCTCCTCCCCTCTTCAGCGCGTGCACACTTGTCAGCCAGGGCGTAAAGCTCGCTGACATCTCTGATCTTACACATCACCATCTCCTCCCTCATCCTTCGATTTCGCATGTTCTGATGGAACGCGCTAATGATCGCGGCGGGGTGGACGTCTGGGATGTTGTGCTGCACACGGCTGAATCTTTGAATGTACTTGCGCAGTGGCTCTCCTTCCTTCTGGGCGAGCAGATGAAGATCGCTCTCTTGGCCATGTGCCTTGTGGCCGCCCGTAAAGGCGCCGACAAACTGATGGCACAGATCAGCCCAGGAAGATATGGAGTTGTCCGGCAAGTGCATGAGCCAGGACCTGACATTGGGCTTGAGCACCAGCGGGAAGTAGTTGGCAAGGATCTTGTCATCTCGTCCCCCGGCAGCTTGCACCGCAATGGTGTAAATGCTGAGGAACTCCGACGGATGCGTCTTGCCTTCGTACTTCTCCGGCACGTCTGGCTTGAAATTTTTTGTGCTGGTCCACTGGACTTGCCGCAGCTCACGGGTGAACGCAGGACAACCTACCGCGTACGGTAGATCGCCTGGTTCCCCTGGCGCGTGCATGTCAACAGAGAGCCCAGCGCGCCTGTCGGATTGACGTCGCGCTTCTCTTCGGCGCTCGATGCGGGTTCGAGCGTCTTCTTTTTGCCGTTCGTGGAGAACCTGACGCTGGTCGCGACGAGCTCGTGGGTCCGACGACACGGTGGAACCGCTGTTCGGGTGGACCCGGTGAGTCGGCGATTTTGGCCTTCGTAGTGGAGAGTGCATGGAAGTCGCACCTCCCTCCGTCTTGTTGCCATCGGCTCGCGTCTGGTTGTCCTGCCGTGGCAGCGAGGTGCTTGGTTGCCGCGCAGTGTCACCGTTAGCGAAGCCGATGAGGCTCTGGATAGTGGCCCTCCATTCGTCGGTCTTGTCCGCCGTCGGAGGATAGTCCAGGAGCAGCTGGGCCCGCGCCAAGGCTTCTGCAGGGGTGGTGGGCGGCAGAGGTGAACGGTGCGAGGAGAGGGGCGTGCTCGGACTCCTAACCAAGTTAGAAGGAGCAGCATCCCGCCCCGGCGACCGTACCTCGCTGGGGCCAGCATGTTGGCGTGCATGCTGGTCTTGACCGCCGCGCGAACCACCAGCTCGATCTTGGGTCAGCGGACGTATGGCGCTGCGGACGCTATGCCGCTGCTGGTCCCGCGCCTCTTGAGAGAGACGCGGAGCGCGCATGGACGCCGAGGTCTGCGCTGCCTTGTCCTTGGACTTGGCAGCGCTTGGGCACCTTCGTCGACGCCCATTCCTCCGCCGGCGTCCACTCCACCATCCGTTTGCTCCGAAGGCGGTGGAAGCGACGCGGACGGAACAGCTGCCTCTGAATTCTTCTTCTTCGGTGGCATGCCGATGATGAAGATCTAGCTTGCGTGCACGCCGGATCTGGTTCGCGCGATCTCGACGCCCCCGTACCTAGCGCGCCAGAGATGCCGGGGGCGATGCTGATTCTCGCCAACACCTATGGGGACAGGGCCCCTTTCGGTTCGGTGGAGGGGCAGAGAGCGCGCAAAGAGCGGATCGAGGCAGTGCACGTGGGGCAATTTTTTACCCAGCTTCGGGCCGCACGGATGCGTAAAACCCTACTGCTGCTTGTTTGTGTATATTAGACTCTTGCTCAGGAGCGATGGACGCTGCCAGTCTGAGCGTGAGAGTGTTCTTCTGAGTTCCCGAAATGCGGAACCTCCATGAAAATGCGGAACCTCCTCTACGTTGCCCTTGGGCCTCCTTTTATACTCAAGGGGTCACCGACAGGGAGCAACGCAGCCAGGAAGGGTAAAAACGGAAAAAGGATGTGGTAGGTATAGCTACCGCTACTGTGGATACAGTGTACCCTACCTAACTCTGACGGTAGGGGACAAGGGCATTAAATGCATGTCTGAGTCTCCTAAATAGTGCAAAAGGTGACCGTCAGGAACGCCACCGTTTGCCACGATGGGCTTCTCTTCATCTCTGCTTGCCACCACGTAACCCTAGCTGCGCGGCCTCCCGCCACGTGCGCTCTAGGAGAGTCCCAGAGCTGGAGCGCGAGCATGCAGTGGGAGTTTCCCGCGGCGAGCTCCTTGCCGCGGCCGTCGTCTTGTCGCTTCCGGAAGCTTGTCGCTCGCCGGATCTTGTCGGGGCGCAGGGCGCGTCGCAGCAAGCTTTCTTGGTATGTCTTGCGTGGTCTTCCCAGCAAGCTCCTCTTGCCAGGGTCTCGTCTCTTTCCGGTAAGCTCCCCTTGCCGGGGCCTTGGTTGGCCCTCCCGACAAGCTCCTCTTGCCGGGGTCTTGGCTTGAGTATTTTGTTATTGAATGGTCTTTAAGGGGACCACGGAGGGTCCTGGCAGTCACCCGGCAAGCCTTGCCGCGGGGGGGGGGGGCTGCAACTGCCTGTGCACGAGTTCGGGGTAATAGGGTACCCCTACTCTAGTACACCGACACACGGCAAAAACTGGACGCACTTCATGTACAAACTGGACAAACTCTTTTGGAGTATCAGGGTTTTGGACGAGAACTCATCTGTTACACGGGCACTTCAATGTTTTTTAAACTTATTTGAACTCCGGACTTCTTTTGTGTTCAGTATGCAGCATTCAAAGCAAGATCATCAATTTGCAACATGTTCTGACATCATTTGTTTTTTTTGGTCATTTACCTAATTGTTTAGAGAGCTAAATGACCGTGAAATTGAAAATCACTACAAAATTAATTCTGAAAATGTTGAAACTTGGCATGGTATCATCATTTCACCCCCATAGCATGTGCAAAAGAGTAGAGAGGGTCACGGCAAAAACTGGACACACTTCGTGTACAAACTAGAC
>NW_025228982.1:26143-26571 GCF_018294505.1 Triticum aestivum
TTTTTCGGTCATTTACCTAATTGTTTAGAGAGCTAAATGACCGTGAAATTGAAAATCACTACAAAATGAATTCTGAAAATGTTGAAACTTGGCATGGTATCATCATTTCACCCGCATAGCATGTGCGGAAGAGTAGAGAGGGTCACGGCAAAAACTTGATGCACGTCACGTACAAATTGGACAAACTCTTTCGGAGTATCAGGGTTTCGGACGAGAACTCATCTGTTACACGGGCACTTCAGTATTTTTTAAACTTATTTGAACTCTGGACTTCTTTTGTGTTCAGTATGCAGCATTCAAAGTGATGTCACCAATTTCCAACATGTTCTAACATCATTAGTTTTTTTCGGTCATTTAGCTAATTGTTTAGAGAGCTAAATGACCATGAAATTGAAAATCACTACAAAATGAATTCTGAAAATGTTGAA
>NW_025228982.1:26581-27212 GCF_018294505.1 Triticum aestivum
CTTGACGCACGTCATGTACAAATTGGACAAACTCTTTCGGAGTATTAGGGTTTCGGACGAGAACTCATCTGTTACACGGGCACTTCAATCTTTTTTAAACTTATTTGAACTCCAGACTTCTTTTGTGTTCAGTATGCAGCATTCAAAGCGACGTCATCAATTTCCAACATGTTCTAACATCATTTGTTTTTTCGGTCATTTACCTAATTGTTTAGAGAGCTAAATGACCGTGAAATTTAAAATCACTACAAAATGAATTCTGAAAATGTTGAAACTTGGCATGGTATCATCATTTCACCCTCATAGCATGTGCGAAAGAGTAGATAGGGTCACGGCAAAAACTGGACGCAATTCGTGTACAAACTGGACAAACTCTTTCAGAGTATCAGGGTTTCGGACGAGAACTCATCTGTTACACGGGCACTTCGATGTTTTTTAAAGTTATTTGAACTCCGACTTCTTTTGTGTTCAGTATGCAGCATTCAAAGCGACGTCATCAATTTCCAACATGTTCTAACATCATTTGTTTTTTTCGCTCATTTACCTAATTGTTTAGAGAGCTAAATGACCGTGAAATTGAAAATCACTACAAAATGAATTCTGAAAATGTTGAAACTTGGCATGGTATCAT
>NW_025228982.1:27517-28018 GCF_018294505.1 Triticum aestivum
AAACTCTTTCGGAGTATCAGGGTTTCGGACGAGAACTCATCTGTTACACGGGCACTTCAATGTTTTTTAAACTTATTTGAACTCCGGACTTCTTTTGTGTTCAGTATGCAGCATTCAAAGCAACGTCATCAATTTCCAACATGTTCTAACATCGTTTGTTTTTTTCGGTCATTTACCTAATTGTTTAGAGAGCTAAATGACCGTGAAATTTAAAATCACTACAAAATGAATTCTGAAAATGTTGAAACTTGGCATGGTATCATCATTTCACCCGCATAGCATGTGCGAAAGAGTAGAGAGGGTCATGGCAAAAACTGGACGCACTTCGTGTACAAACTGGACAAACTCTTTCGGAGTATCAGGGTTTCGGACGAGAACTCATCTGTTACACAGGCACTTCGATGTTTTTTAAACTTATTTGAACTCCGACTTCTTTTGTGTTCAGTATGCAGCATTCAAAGCAACGTCATCAATTTCCAACATGTTCTGACATCATTTGTT
>NW_025228982.1:28395-29188 GCF_018294505.1 Triticum aestivum
TTTCCAACATGTTCTAACATCATTTGTTTTTTTCGGTCATTTACCAAATTGTTTAGAGAGCTAAATGACCGTGAAATTGAAAATCACTACAAAATGAATTCTGAAAATGTTGAAACTTGGCATGGTATCATCATTTCACCCGCATAGCATGTGCGAAAGAGTAGAGAGGGTCACGGCAAAAACTGGACGCAATTCGTGTACAAACTGGACAAACTCTTTCGGAGTATTAGGGTTTCGGACAAGAACTCATGTGTTACATGGGCACTTCAATGTTTTTTAAACTTATTAGAACTCCGGACTTCTTTTGTGTTCAGTATGCAGCATTCAAAGCGACGTCATCAATTTCCAACATGTTCTAACATCATTTGTTGTTTTTCGGTCATTTACCTAATTGTTTAGAGAGCTAAATGACCGTGAAATTGAAAATCACTACAAAATGAATTCTGAAAACGGCAAAAGTTGGGATGGTATCATCATTTCACCCGCATAGCATGTGCGAAAGAGTAGAGAGGGTCACGGCAAAAACTTGACGCACGTCACGTACAAATTGGACAAACTCTTTCGGAGTATCAGGGTTTCGGACGAGAACTCATCTGTTACATGGGCACTTCAATGTTTTTTAAACTTATTTGAACTCCGGACTTCTTTTGTGTTCAGTATGCAGCATTCAAAGCGACGTCATCAATTTCCAACATGTTCTAACATCATTTGTTTTTTTCGGTCATTTACCAAATTGTTTAGAGAGCTAAATGACCGTGAAATTGAAAATCACTACAAAATGAATTCTGAAAAT
>NW_025228982.1:30707-31341 GCF_018294505.1 Triticum aestivum
CGTGTACAAACTGGACAAACTCTTTTGGAGTATCAGGGTTTCTGACGAGAATTCATCTTTTACACGCTCACTTCAATGTTTTTTAAACTTATTTGAACTCCGGACTTCTTTTGTGTTCAGTATGCAGCATTCAAAGCGACGTCATCAATTTCCAACATGTTCTAACATCATTTGTTTTTTCGGTCATTTACCTCATTGTTTAGAGAGCTAAATGACCGTGAAATTGAAAATCACTACAAAATGAATTCTGAAAATGTTGAAACTTGGCATGGTATCATCATTTCACCCGCATAGCATGTGCGAAAGAGTAGAGAGGGTCACGGCAAAAACTGGACGCAATTCGTGTACAAACTGGACAAACTCTTTCGGAGTATCAGGGTTTCGGACGAGAACTCATCTATTACACGGGCACTTCCATGTTTTTTAAACTTATTTGAACTCTAGACTTCTTTTGTGTTCAGTATGCAGCATTCAAAGCGACGTCATCAATTTCCAACATGTTCTAACATCATTTGTTTTTTTCGGTCATTTACCAAATTGTTTAGAGAGCTAAATGACCGTGAAATTGAAAATCACTACAAAATGAATTCTGAAAATGTTGAAACTTGGCATGGTATCATCATTTCACCCGCAT
>NW_025228983.1:0-827 GCF_018294505.1 Triticum aestivum
ACCCAGCATGTATGAGGTCCCGGTGCGACGCTCCGGTGGCATTGCTACCCCCCAGGGCCCCCGTGCCGCCTAACCTTGTAGCGTTTGACCACGGGATCTAGCCCTTTGACGTTGCACGGACGGGCTTTGACCAGTGGACTTCTCCACCCGGTTGTGTTAGGTCAGCCCATTGGAACACTTTGGAGCAACATCCGGGCCAGAGCCACAGCAAGATCCCCTCCGTGTAGACCCGACGTGTCCGTTTCCCCCTCCAGGTGCCGGCGGCGGCGCCGTCCGTGAGGGCGGGCACACCCCGGAGACGCGTGCCAAGCGTTTGCACCCGCCACAACACTTCCAGACTTGTGAGAGGCCGCCTATGCAATATTTGGTGGCATGCTAGCCCCCGGAGGCCGCCGGCCACAGTCGTAGACACGCGAAGAGCGATCCGCGTAGAGGGAATTGTTCGGATACATCTCCATCACGAACAATTATGAAAAATTACCATCAGTCCTACAACACATGTGCCCACGTCGTGTAAAAAACTCATGATTTTATCGCGCTCCGAGTATTTAATAATATTCACGCCGCATCGTTACCGCAGAACGTCTACTACCGTGTCATCGCCGTCCATGAGGGGGGGCACAACTCGGAGACGCGTGCCGCCTCTTCGGACATGCCACCACACCACCCCGCATGTATGAGGTCCCGGTGCCACGCTCCGGTGGCATTGCTACCCCCCAGGGCACCCGTCCCGCCTAACCCTGTAGCGTTTGACCACGGGATCTAGCCCTTTGACTTTGCACGGACGGGATTTGACCAGTGGACCTCTCCACCCAGTTGTGCTAGGT
>NW_025228983.1:3592-4736 GCF_018294505.1 Triticum aestivum
GGGGGGGCACAACCCGGAGACGCGTGCCGCCTCTTCGGACATGCCACCACACCACCCTGCATGTATGAGGTCCCGGTGCGACGCTCCGGTGGCATTGCTACCCCTCCCCCAGGGCCCCCGTCCCGCCTAACCCTGTAGCGTTTTACCACGGGATCTAGCCCTTTGACTTTGCACGAAAGGGCTTTGAGCAGTGGACCTCTCCACCCGGTTGTGTTAGGTCAGCCCATAGGAACACTTTCGAGCAACAACCGGGCCAGACCCACAGCAACATCCCCTCCGTGTAGACCCGACGCGTCCGTTTCCCCCCTCCAGATGCCGGCGGCGGCGCCGTCCGTGACGGGGGGCACACCCCGGAGACGCGTGCCGGGCATTTGCACCCGCCACAAGGCGTATGCACCTGCCACAACACTTCCAGACTTGTGAGAGGCCGCCTACGCAAGATTTGGCGGCATGCTAGCCCCCGGAGGCCGCCAGCCACAGTCGTAGACACGCGAAGAGCAATCCGCGTAGACGGAATTGTTCAGTTAATTCTCCATCACGAACAATTATGAAAAATTCCCATCAGTCCTACAGCATATGTGCCCATGTCGTGTAAAAAACTCATGATTTTATCGCGCTCCGAGTATTTAATAATATTCACGCCGCATCGTTACCGCAGAACGTCAACTACCGTGTCATCGCCGTCCGTGAGGGGGGGCACACCTCGGAGATGCGTGCCGCCTCTTCGGACATGCCACCACACCACCCTGCATGTATGAGGGCCCGGTGCGACGCTCGAGTGGCATGGCTATCCCCCCCAGGGCGCCCGTCCCGCCTAACCCTGTAGCGTTTGACCACGGGATCTAGCCCTTTGACTTTGCACGGACGGGCTTTGACCAGTGGACCTCTCCACCCAGTTGTGCTAGCTCAGCCCATAGGAACACTTTGGAGCAACATCCGTGCCAGACCCACAGCAAGATCCCCTCCGTGTAGACCCGACGCTTCCGTTTCCCCCCTCAAGGTGCCGGCGGCGGCGCTGTCCGTGAGAGGGGGGCACACCTCGGAGACGCGTGCCGCCTCTTCGAACATGCCACCACACCACCCCGCTTGTATGAGGGCCCGGTGCGACGCTCGAGTGGCATTGCTACCCCCCTAGGGCCCCTGT
>NW_025228983.1:4787-5215 GCF_018294505.1 Triticum aestivum
GCATGTATGAGGGCCCGGTGCGACGCTCGAGTGGCATGGCTATCCCCCCAGGGCCCCCGCCCCGTCTAACCCTGTAGCGTTTGACCACGGGATCTAGCCCTTTGACTTTGCACGGACGGGCTTTGAGCAGTGGACCTATCCATCCGGTTGTGGTACGTCATCCCATAGGAACACTTTGGAGCAACATTCGGGCCAGACCCACAGCAAGATCCCCTCCGTGTAGACCCGACGCGTACGTTTCCCCCCTCCAGGTGCCGGCGGCGGCGCCGTCCGTGAGGGGGGGCACACCTCGGAGACGCGTGCCGCCTCTTTGGACATGCCACCACACCACCCCGCATGTATGAGGGCCCGGTGCGACGCTCGGGTGGCATTGCTACCCCCCAGGGCCCCCGCCCCGTCTAACCCTGTAGCGTTTGACCACGGGATCT
>NW_025228983.1:6250-7300 GCF_018294505.1 Triticum aestivum
GGGGGGGCACAACCCGGAGACGCGTGCCGCCTCTTCGGACATGCCACCACACCACCCTGCATGTATGAGGTCCCGGTGCGACGCTCCGGTGGCATTGCTACCCCTCCCCCAGGGCCCCCGTCCCGCCTAACCCTGTAGCGTTTTACCACGGGATCTAGCCCTTTGACTTTGCACGAAAGGGCTTTGAGCAGTGGACCTCTCCACCCGGTTGTGTTAGGTCAGCCCATAGGAACACTTTCGAGCAACAACCGGGCCAGACCCACAGCAACATCCCCTCCGTGTAGACCCGACGCGTCCGTTTCCCCCCTCCAGATGCCGGCGGCGGCGCCGTCCGTGACGGGGGGCACACCCCGGAGACGCGTGCCGGGCATTTGCACCCGCCACAAGGCGTATGCACCTGCCACAACACTTCCAGACTTGTGAGAGGCCGCCTACGCAAGATTTGGCGGCATGCTAGCCCCCGGAGGCCGCCAGCCACAGTCGTAGACACGCGAAGAGCAATCCGCGTAGACGGAATTGTTCAGTTAATTCTCCATCACGAACAATTATGAAAAATTCCCATCAGTCCTACAGCATATGTGCCCATGTCGTGTAAAAAACTCATGATGTTATCGCGCTCCGAGTATTTAATAATATTCACGCCGCATCGTTACCGCAGAACGTCAACTACCGTGTCATCGCCGTCCGTGAGGGGGGGCACACCTCGGAGATGCGTGCCGCCTCTTCGGACATGCCACCACACCACCCTGCATGTATGAGGGCCCGGTGCGACGCTCGAGTGGCATGGCTATCCCCCCCAGGGCGCCCGTCCCGCCTAACCCTGTAGCGTTTGACCACGGGATCTAGCCCTTTGACTTTGCACGGACGGGCTTTGAGCAGTGTACCTATCCATCCGGTTGTGTTACGTCAGCCCATAGGAACACTTTGGAGCAACATTCGGGCCAGACCCACAGCAAGATCCCCTCCGTGTAGACCCGACGCGTCCGTTTCCCCCCTCCAGGTGCCGGCGGCGGCGCCGTCCGTGAGGGGGGCACACCTCGGAGACGCGTG
>NW_025228983.1:7348-7924 GCF_018294505.1 Triticum aestivum
GGAGACGCGTGCTGCCTCTTTGGACATGCCACCACACCACCCCGCATGTATGAGGGCCCGGTGCGACGCTCGGGTGGCATTGCTACCCCCAGGGCCCCCGCCCCGTCTAACCCTGTAGCGTTTGACCACGGGATCTAGCCCTTTGACTTTTCACGGACGGGCTTTGAGCAGTGGACCTATCCACCCGGTTGTGTTAGGTCAGCCCATAGGAACACTTTGGAGCAACACCCGGGCCAGACCCACAGCAAGATCCCCACCGTGTAGACCCGACGAGTCCGTTCCCCCCTCCAGGTGCCGGCGGCGGCGCCGTCCGTGAGGGGGGGCACATCCCGGAGACGCGTGCCGGCGTTTGCACCCGCCACAACACTTCCAGACTTGTGAGAGGCCGCCTACGCAAGATTTGGCGGCATGCTAGCCCCCGGAGGCTGCCGGCCACAGTTGTAGACACGCGAAGAGCAATCCGCGTAGAGGGAATTGTTCAGATACTTCTCCATCACGAACAATTATGAAAAATTACCATCAGTCCTACAGTTCATCTGCCCACGTCGTGTAAAAAACTCATGATTTTATCGCGCT
>NW_025228983.1:7934-9547 GCF_018294505.1 Triticum aestivum
AGCGTTTGACCACGGGATCTAGCCCTTTGACTTTTCACGGACGGGCTTTGAGCAGTGGACCTATCCACCCGGTTGTGTTAGGTCAGCCCATAGGAACACTTTGGAGCAACACCCGGGCCAGACCCACAGCCAGATCCCCACCGTGTAGACCCGACGAGTCCGTTTCCCCCTCCAGGTGCCGGCGGCGGCGCCGTCCGTGAGGGGGGGGCACATCCCGGAGACGCGTGCCGGCGTTTGCACCCGCCACAGGGCGTTTGCACCCGCCACAACACTTCCAGACTTGTGAGAGGCCGCCTACGCAAGATTTGGCGGCATGCTAGCCCCTGGAGGCTGCCGGCCACAGTTGTAGACGCGCGAAGAGCAATCCGCGTAGAGGGAATTGTTCAGATACTTCTCCATCACGAACAATTATGAAAAATTACCATCAGTCCTACAGCACATCTGCCCACGTCGTGTAAAAAACTCATGATTTTATCGCGCTCCGAGTATTTAATAATATTCACGCCGCATCGTTACCGCAGAACGTCTACTACCGTGTCATCGCCGTCCGTGAGGGGGGGGCACAACCCGGAGACGCGTGCCGCCTCTTCGGACATGCCACCACACCACCCTGCATGTATGAGGTCCCGGTGCGACGCTCCGGTGGCATTGCTACCCCTCCCCCAGGGCCCCCGTCCCGCCTAACCCTGTAGCGTTTTACCACGGGATCTAGCCCTTTGACTTTGCACGGAAGGGCTTCGAGCAGTGGACCTCTCCACCCGGTTGTGTTAGGTCAGCCCATAGGAACACTTTCGAGCAACAACCGGGCCAGACCCACAGCAACATCCCCTCCGTGTAGACCCGACGCGTCCGTTTCCCCCCTCCAGATGCCGGCGGCGGCGCCGTCCGTGACGGGGGGCACACCCCGGAGACGCGTGCCGGGCATTTGCACCCGCCACAGGGTGTATGCACCCGCCACAACACTTCCAGACTTGTGAGAGGCCGCCTACGCAAGATTTGGCGGCATGCTAGCCCCCGGAGGCCGCCGGCGACAGTCGTAGACAAGCGAAGAGCAATCCGCGTAGACGGAATTGTTCAGTTAATTCTCCATCACGGACAATTATGAAAAATTCCCATCAGTCCTACAGCATATGTGCCCACGTCGTGTAAAAAACTCATGATTTTATCGCGCTCCGAGTATTTAATAATATTCACGCCGCATCGTTACCGCGGAACGTCAACTACCGTGTCATCGCCGTCCGTGAGGGGGGCACACCTCGGAGATGCGTGCCGCCTCTTCGGACATGCCACCACACCACCCCGCATGTATGAGGGCCCGGTGCGACGCTCGAGTGGCATGGCTATCCCCCCAGGGCCCCCGTCCCGCATAACCCTGTAGCGTTTGACCACGGGATCTAGCCCTTTGACTTTGCACGGACGGGCTTTGAGCAGTGGACCTATCCATCCGGTTGTGTTACGTCAGCCCATAGGAACACTTTGGAGCAACATTCGGGCCAGACCCACAGCAAGATCCCCTCCGTGTAGACCCGACGCGTCCGTTTCCCCCCTCCAGGTGCCGGCGGCGGCGCCGTCTTTGAGGGGGGCACACCTCGGAGACGCGTGCTGCCTCTTTG
>NW_025228983.1:11154-11993 GCF_018294505.1 Triticum aestivum
ACCACGGGATCTAGCCCTTTGACTTTTCACGGACGGGCTTTGAGCAGTGGACCTATCCACCCGGTTGTGTTAGGTCAGCCCATAGGAACACTTTGGAGCAACACCCGGGCCAGACCCACAGCAAGATCCCCACCGTGTAGACCCGACGAGTCCGTTCCCCCCTCCAGGTGCCGGCGGCGGCGCCGTCCGTGAGGGGGGGCACATCCCGGAGACGCGTGCCGGCGTTTGCACCCGCCACAACACTTCCAGACTTGTGAGAGGCCGCCTACGCAAGATTTGGCGGCATGCTAGCCCCCGGAGGCTGCCGGCCACAGTTGTAGACACGCGAAGAGCAATCCGCGTAGAGGGAATTGTTCAGATACTTCTCCATCACGAACAATTATGAAAAATTACCATCAGTCCTACAGTTCATCTGCCCACGTCGTGTAAAAAACTCATGATTTTATCGCGCTTCGAGTATTTAATAATATTCACGCCGCATCGTTACCGCAGAACGTCTACTACCGTGTCATCGCCGTCCGTGAGGAGGGGGCACAACCCGGAGACGCGTGCCGCCTCTTCGGACATGCCACCACACCACCCTGCATGTATGAGGTCCCGGTGCGACGCTCCGGTGGCATTGCTACCCCTCCCCCAGGGCCCCCGTTCCGCCTAACCCTGTAGCGTTTGACCACGGGATCTAGCCCTTTGACTTTGCACGGAAGGGCTTTGAGCAGTGGACCTCTCCACCCGGTTGTGTTAGGTCAGCCCATAGGAACACTTTCGAGCAACAACCGGGCCAGACCCACAGCAACATCCCCTCCGTGTAGACCCGACGCGTCCGTTTCCCCCCTCCAGAT
>NW_025228983.1:12888-13553 GCF_018294505.1 Triticum aestivum
GGGGCACACCCCGGAGACGCGAGCCGGGCATTTGCACCCGCCACAGGGCGTATGCACCCGCCACAACACTTCCAGACTTGTGAGAGGCCACCTACGCAAGATTTGGCGGCATGCTAGCCCCCGGAGGCCGCCGGCCACAGTCGTAGACACACAAAGAGCAATCCTCGTAGAGGGAATTGTTCAGATACTTCTCCATCACGAACAATTATGAAAAATTACCATCAGTCCTACAACACATGTGCCCACGTCGTGTAAAAAACTCATGATTTTATCGCGCTCCGAGTATTTAATAATATTCACGCCGCATCGTTACCGCAGAACGTCTACTACCGTCATCGCCGTCCGTGAGGTGGGGCACAACCCGGAGACGCGTGCCGCCTCTTCGGACATGCCACCACACCATCCCGCATGTATGAGGTCCCAGTGCCATGCTCCGGTGGCATTGCTACCCCCCAGGGCCCCCGTCCCGCCTAACCCTGTAGCGTTTGACCACGGGATCTAGCCCTTTGACTTTGCACGGACGGGCTTTGACCAGTGGACCTCCCCACCCAGTTGTGCTAGGTCAGCCCATAGGAACACTTTGGAGCAACATCCGTGCCAGACCCACAGCAAGATCCCCTCCGTGTAGAGCTGACGCGTCCGTTTCCTCCCTCCAGGTGCTGGCG
>NW_025228983.1:13867-14953 GCF_018294505.1 Triticum aestivum
CGTGAGGGGGGGCACACCTCGGAGACGCGTGCCGCCTCTTCGAACATGCCAGCACACCACCCCGCATGTATGAGGGCCCGGTGCGACGCTCGGGTGGCATTGCTACCCCCCAGGGCCCCCGTCCCATCTAACCCTATAGCGTTTGACCATGGGATCTAGCCCTTTGACTTTGCACGGACGGGCTTTGAGCAGTGGACCTATCCACCGGGTTGTGTTAGGTCAGCCCATAGGAACGCTTTGGAGCAACATCCGGGCCAAACCCACAGCAAGATCCCCTCCGTGAAGACCCGACGCGTCCGTTTCCCCCCCTCTAGGTGTCGGCGGCGGTGCCGTCCGTGAGGGGGGCACACCTCGGAGACACGTGCCGGGCGTTTGCACCCGCCACAACTCTTCCAGACTTGTGAGAGGCCGCCTACGCATGATTTGGCGGCATGCTAGGCCCCGGAGGCCGCCGGCCACAGTCGTAGACACGCGAAGAGCAATCCTCGTAGAGGGAATTGTTCAGATACTTCTCCATCATGAACAATTATGAAAAATTACCATCAGTCATACAACACATGTGCCCACGTCGTGTAAAAAACGCATGATTTTATCGCGCTCCAAGTATTTAATAATATTCACGCCGCATCGTTACCGCAGAACGTCTACTACCGTGTCACCGCCGTCCGTGAGGGGGGCACAACCCGAAGACGCGTGCCGCCTCTTCGGACATGCCACCACACCACCCCACATGTATGAGGTCCCAGTGCAACGCTCCGGTGGCATTGCTACCCCCCCAGGGCCCCCGTCCCGCCTAACCCTGTAGCGTTTGACCACGGGATCTAGCCCTTTGACGTTGCACGGACGGGCTTTGACCAGTGGACCTCTCCACCCGGTTGTGTTAGGTCAGCCCATAGGAACACTTTGCAGCAACATCCTGGCCAGACCCACAGCAAGATCCCCTCCGTGTAGACCTGACGTGTCCGTTTCCCCCCTCTAGGTGCCGGCGGCGGCGCCGTCCGTGAGGGGGGCACACCTCGGAGATGCGTGCCGCCTCTTCGGACATGCCACCACACCATCCCGCATGTATGAGGGCCCGGTGCGACG
>NW_025228983.1:16005-18262 GCF_018294505.1 Triticum aestivum
CCGCCCCGTCTAACCCTGTAGCGTTTGACCACGGGATCTAGCCCTTTGACTTTGCACGGACGGGCTTTGAGCAGTGGACCTATCCACCCGGTTGTGTTAGGTCAGCCCATAGGAACACTTTGGAGCAACATCCGGGCCAAACCCACAGCAAGATCCCCTCCGCGTAGACCCGACGCGTCCGTTTCCCTTCCTCCAGGTGCCGCCGGCGGCGCCGTCCGTGAGGGGGGGCACCCCTCGGAGACGCGTGCTGGGCGTTTGCACCCGCCACAACACTTCCTGACTTGTGAGAGGCCGAATACACAAGATTTGGCGGCATGCTAGCCCCCGGATGCCGCCGGCCACAGTCGTAGACACGCGAAGAGCAATCCTCGTAGAGGGAATTGTTCAGATACTTCTCCATCACGAACAATTATGAAAAATTACCATAAGTCCTACAGCACATGTCCCCACGTCGTGTAAAAAACTCATGATTTTATCGCGCTCCGAGTATTTAACAATATTCACGCCGCATCGTTACCGCAGAACGTCTACTACCGTGTCATCACCGTCCGTGAGGGGGGGCACAACCCGGAGACGCGTGCCGCCTCTTCGGACATGCCACCATACCACCCCGCATGTACGAGGTCCCGGTGCTATGCTACGGTGGCACTGCCACCCCCCTAGGGCCCCCGTCCCGCCTAACCATGTAGCGTTTGACCACGGGATCTAGCCCTTTGACTTTGCACGAACGGGCTTTGACCAGTGGACCTCTCCACCCGGTTGTGTTAGGTCAGCCCATAGGAAAACTTTGGAGCAACACCCGGGCCAGACCCAGAGCAAGATCCCCACCGTGTAGACCCGACGAGTCCGTTTCCCCCTCCAGGTGCCGGCGGCGGCGCCGTCCGTGAGGGGGGGGCACATCCCGGAGACGCGTGCCGGCGTTTGCACCCGCCACAGGGCGTTTGCACCTGCCACAACACTTCCAGACTTGTGAGAGGCCGCCTACGCAAGATTTGGCGGCATGCTAGCCCCCGGAGGCCGCCGGCCACAGTTGTAGACACGCTAAGAGCAATCCGCGTAGAGGGAATTGTTCAGATACTTCTCCATCACGAACAATTATGAAAAATTACCATCAGTCCTACAGCACATCTGCCCACGTCGTGTAAAAAACTCATGATTTTATCGCGCTCCGAGTATTTAATAATATTCACGCCGCATCGTTACCGCAGAACGTCTACTACCGTGTCATCGCCGTCCGTGAGGGGGGGGGGTACAACCCGGAGACGCGTGCCGCCTCTTCGGACATGCCACCACACCACCCTGCATGTATGAGGTCCCGGTGCGACGCTCCGGTGGCATTGCTACCCCTCCCCCAGGGCCCCCGTCCCGCCTAACCCTGTAGCGTTTGACCACGGGATTTAGCCCTTTGACTTTGCACGGAAGGGCTTTGAGCAGTGGACCTCTCCACCCGGTTGTGTTAGGTCAGCCCATAGGAACACTTTCGAGCAACAACCGGGCCAGACCCACAGCAACATCCCCTCCGTGTAGACCCGACGCGTCCGTTTCCCCCCTCCAGATGCCGGCGGCGGCGCCGTCCGTGACGGGGGGCACACCCCGGAGACGCGTGCCGGGCATTTGCACCTGCCACAGGGCGTATGCACCCGCCACAACACTTCCAGACTTGTGAGAGGCCGCCTACACAAGATTTGGCGGCATGCTAGCCCCCGGAGGCCGCCGGCCACAGTCGTAGACACGCGAAGAGCAATCCGCGTAGACGGAATTGTTCAGTTAATTCTCCATCACGAACAATTATGAAAAATTCCCATCAGTCTTACAGCATATGTGCCCACGTCGTGTAAAAAACTCATGATTTTATCGCGCTCCGAGTATTTAATAATATTCACGCCGCATCGTTACCGCAGAACGTCAACTACCGTGTCATCGCCGTCCGTGAGGGGGGGCACACCTCGGAGATGCGTGCCGCCTCTTCGGACATGCCACCACACCACCCCGCATGTATGAGGGCCCGGTGGGATGCTCGAGTGGCATGGCTATCCCCCCCAGGGCCCCCGTCCCCCCTAACCCTGTAGCGTTTGACCACGGGATCTAGCCCTTTGACTTTGCACGGACGGGCTTTGAGCAGTGGACCTATCCATCCGGTTGTGTTACGTCATTCCATAGGAACACTTTGGAGCAACATTCGGGCCAGACCCACAGCAAGATCCCCTCCGTGTAGACCCGACGCGTCCGTTTCCCCCTTCCAGGTGCCGGCGGCGGC
>NW_025228983.1:19134-20213 GCF_018294505.1 Triticum aestivum
GGGGGGGGCACAACCTGGAGACGCGTGCCGCCTCTTCGGACATGCCACCACACCACCCTGCATGTATGTGGTCCCGGTGCGACGCTCCGGTGGCATTGCTACCCCTCCCCCAGGGCCCCCGTCCCGCCTAACCCTGTAGCGTTTGACCACGGGATCTAGCCCTTTGACTTTGCACGGAAGGGCTTTGAGCAGTGGACCTCTCCACCCGGTTGTGTTAGGTCAGCCCATAGGAACACTTTCGAGCAACAACCGGGCCAGACCCACAGCAACATCCCCTCCGTGTAGACCCGACGCGTCCGTTTCCCCCCTCCAGATGCCGGCGGCGGCGCCGTCCGTGACGGGGGGCACACCCCGGAGACGCGTGCCGGGCATTTGCACCCGCCACAGGGCGTATGCACCCGCCACAACACTTCCAGACTTGTGAGAGGCCGCCTACACAAGATTTGGCGGCATGCTAGCCCCCGGAGGCCGCCGGCCACAGTCGTAGACACGCGAAGAGCAATCCGCGTAGACGGAATTGTTCAGTTAATTCTCCATCACGAACAATTATGAAAAATTCCCATCAGTCCTACAGCATATGTGCCCACGTCGTGTAAAAAACTCATGATTTTATCGCGCTCCGAGTATTTAATAATATTCACGCCGCATCGTTACCGCAGAACGTCAACTACCGTGTCATCGCCGTCCGTGAGGGGGGGCACACCTCGGAGATGCGTGCCGCCTCTTCGGACATGCCACCACACCACCCCGCATGTATGAGGGCCCGGTGGGACGCTCGAGTGGCATGGCTATCCCCCCCAGGGCCCCCGTCCCGCCTAACCCTGTAGCGTTTGACCACGGGATCTAGCCCTTTGACTTTGCACGGACGGGCTTTGAGCAGTGGACCTATCCATCCGGTTGTGTTACGTCATCCCATAGGAACACTTTGGAGCAACATTCGGGCCAGACCCACAGCAAGATCCCCTCCGTGTAGACCCGACGCGTCCGTTTCCCCCCTCCAGGTGCCGGCGGCGGCGCCGTCCGTGAGGGGGGCACACCTCGGAGACGCGTGCCGCCTCTTTGGACATGCCACCACACCA
>NW_025228983.1:20287-20894 GCF_018294505.1 Triticum aestivum
CCAGGGCCCCCGCCCCGTCTAACCCAGTAGCGTTTGACCACGGGATCTAGCCCTTTGACTTTGCACGGACGGGCTTTGAGCAGTGGACCTATCCACCCGGTTGTGTTAGGTCAGCCCATAGGAACACTTTGGAGCAACATCTGGGCCAAACCCACAGCAAGATCCACTCCGCGTAGACCCGACGCGTCCGTTTCCCCCCCTCCAGGTGCCGGCGGCGGCGCCGTCCGTGAGGGGGGGCACACCTCGGAGACGCGTCCCAGGCGTTTGCACCCGCCACAACACTTCCAGACTCGTGAGAGGCCGCCTACGCAAGATTTGGCGGCATGCTAGCCCCCGGAGGCCGCCGGCCACAGTCGTAGACACGCGAAGAGCAATCCTCGTAGAGGGAATTGTTCAGATACTTCTCCATCACGAACAATTATGAAAAATTACCATAAGTCCTACAGCACATGTCCCCACGTCGTGTAAAAAACTTATGATTTTATCGCGCTCCGAGTATTTAACAATATTCACGCTGCATCGTTACCGCAGATCGTCTACTACCGTGTCATCGCCGTCCGTGAGGGGGGGGGCACAACCTGGAGACGCGTGCCGCCTCTTCGGACAT
>NW_025228983.1:20904-23472 GCF_018294505.1 Triticum aestivum
CCGCCCCGTCTAACCCTGTAGGCTTTGACCAGGGGATCTAGCCCTTTGACTTTGCACGGACGGGCTTTGAGCAGTGGACCCATCCACCCGGTTGTGTTAGGTCAGCCCATAGGAACACTTTGGAGCAACATCCGGGCCAAACCCACAGCAAGATCCCCTCCGCGTAAACCCGACGCGTCCGTTTCCCTCCCTCCAGGTGCCGCCGGCGGCGCCGTCCGTGAGGGGGGCACCCCTCGGAGACGCGTGCTGGGCATTTGCACCCGCCACAACACTTCCAGACTTGTGAGAGGCCGCCTACGCAAGATTTGGCGGCATGCTAGCCCCCGGATGCCGCCGGCCACAGTCGTAGACACGCAAAGAGCAATCCTCGTAGAGGGAATTGTTCAGATACTTCTCCATCACGAACAATTATGAAAAATTACCATAAGTCCTACAGCACATGTCCCCACGTCGTGTAAAAAACTCATGATTTTAACGCGCTCCGAGTATTTAATAATATTCACGCCGCATCGTTACCGCAGAACGTCTACTACCGTGTCATCGCCGTCCGTGAGGGGGGGCACAACCCGGAGACGCGTGCCGCCTCTTCGGACATGCCACCACACCACCCTGCATGTATGAGGTCCCGGTGCGACGCTCCGGTGGCATTGCTACCCCTCCCCCAGGGCCCCCGTCCCGCCTAACCCTGTAGCGTTTGACCACAGGATCTAGCCCTTTGACTTTGCACGGAAGGGCTTTGAGCAGTGGACCTCTCCACCCGGTTGTGTTAGGTCAGCCCATAGGAACACTTTCGAGCAACAACCGGGCCAGATCCACAGCAACATCCCCTCCGTGTAGACCCGACGCGTCCGTTTCCCCCCTCCAGATGCCGGCGGCGGCGCCGTCCGTGACGGGGGGCACACCCCGGAGACGCGTGCCGGGCATTTGCACCCGCCACAGGGCGTATGCACCCGCCACAACACTTCCAGACTTGTGAGAGGCTGCCTACACAAGATTTGGCGGCATGCTAGCCCCCGGAGGCCGCCGGCCGCAGTCGTAGACACGCGAAGAGCAATCCGCGTAGACAGAATTGTTCAGTTAATTCTCCATCACGAACAATTATGAAAAATTCCCATCAGTCCTACAGCATATGTGCCCACGTCGTGTAAAAACTCATGATTTTATCGCGCTCCGAGTATTTAATAATATTCACGCCGCATCGTTACCGCAGAACGTCAACTACTGTGTCATCACCGTCCGTGAGGGGGGCACACCTCGGAGATGCGTGCCGCCTCTTCGGACATGCCACCACACCACCCCGCATGTATGAGGGCCCGGTGCGACGCTCGAGTGGCATGGCTATCCCCCAGGGCCCCCGTCCCGCCTAACCCTGTAGCGTTTGACCACGGGATCTAGCCCTTTGACTTTGCACGGACGGGCTTTGAGCAGTGGACCTATCCATCCGGTTGTGTTACGTCATCCCATAGGAACACTTTGGAGCAACATTCGGGCCAGACCCACAGAAAGATCCCCTCCGTGTAGACCCGACGCGTCCGTTTCCCCCCTCCAGGTGCCGGCGGCGGCACCGTCCGTGAGGGGGGCACACCTCGGAGACGCGTGCCGCTTCTTTGGACATGCCACCACACCACCCCGCATGTATGAGGGCCCGGTGCGACGCTCGGGTGGCATTGCTACCCCCCCAGGGCCCCCGCCCCGTCTAACCCTGTAGCGTTTGACCACGGGATCTAGCCCTTTGACTTTGCACGGACGGGCTTTGAGCAGTGGACCCATCCACCCGGTTGTGTTAGGTCAGCCCATAGGAACACTTTGGAGCAACATCCGGGCCAAACCCACAGCAAGATCCCCTCCGCGTAGACCCGACGCGTCCGTTTCCCCCCCTCCAGGTGCCGGCGGCGGCGCCGTCCGTGAGGGGGGCACACCTCGGAGACGCGTGCAAGGCGTTTGCACCCGCCACAACACTTCCAGACTCGTGAGAGGCCGCCTACGCAAGATTTGGCGGCATGCTAGCCCCCGGAGGCCGCCGGCCACAGTCGTAGACACGCGAAGAGCAATCCTCGTAGAGGGAATTGTTCAGATACTTCTCCATCACGAACAATTATGAAAAATTACCATAAGTCCTACAGCACATGTCCCCACGTCGTGTAAAAAACTTATGATTTTATCGCGCTCCGAGTATTTAACAATATTCACGCTGCATCGTTACCGCAGATCGTCTACTACCGTGTCATCGCCGTCCGTGAGGGGGGGGGGCACAACCCGGAGACGCGTGCCGCCTCTTCGGACATGCCACCATACCACCCCGCATGTATGAGGGCCCGGTGCGACGCTCGGGTGGCATTGCTACCCCCCCTAGGGCCCCCGTCCCGCCTAACCCTGTAGCGTTTGACCACGGGATATAGCCCTTTGACTTTGCACGGACGGCCTTTGACAAGTGGACCTCTCCACACGGTTGTGCTAGGTCAGCCCATAGGAACACTTTGGAGCAACATCCGTGCCAGACCCACAGCAAGATCCCCTCCGTGCAGACCCGGCGCGTCCGTTTCCCTCCTCTAGGTGCCGGCGGCGGCG
>NW_025228983.1:23813-24732 GCF_018294505.1 Triticum aestivum
GTGGCATTGCTACCCCCCCAGGGCCCCCGTGCCGCCTAACCTTGTAGCGTTTGACCACGGGATCTAGCCCTTTGACGTTGCACGGACGGGCTTTGACCAGTGGACTTCTCCACCCGGTTGTGTTAGGTCAGCCCATTGGAACACTTTGGAGCAACATCCGGGCCAGACCCACAGCAAGATCCCCTCCGTGTAGACCCGACGTGTCCGTTTCCCCCTCCAGGTGCCGGCGGCGGCGCCGTCCGTGAGGGGGGGCACACCCCGGAGACGCGTGCCGAGCGTTTGCACCCGCCACAACACTTCCGGACTTGTGAGAGGCCGCCTATGCAATATTTGGTGGCATGCTAGCCCCCGGAGGCCGCCGGCCACAGTCGTAGACACGCGAAGAGCAATCCGCGTAGAGGGAATTGCTCGGATACTTCTCCATCACGAATAATTATGAAAAATTACCATCAGTCCTACAACACATGTGCCCACGTCGTGTAAAAAACTCATGATTTTATCACGCTCCGAGTATTTAATAATATTCACGCCGCATCGTTACCGCAGAACGTCTACTACCGTGTCATCGCCGTCCGTGAGGGGGGGCACAACCCGGAGACGCGTGCCGCCTCTTCGGACATGCCACCACACCACCCCGCATGTATGAGGTCCCGGTGCCACGCTCCGGTGGCATTGCTACCCCCCAGGGCACCCGTCCCGCCTAACCCTGTAGCGTTTGACCACGGGATGTAGCCCTTTGACTTTGCACGGACGGGCTTTGACCAGTGGACCTCTCCACCCAGTTGTGCTAGGTCAGCCCATAGGAACACTTTGGAGCAACATCCGTGCCAGACCCACAGCAAGATCCCCTCCGTGTAGACCCGACGCGTCCGTTTCCCTCCTCAAGGTGCCGGCGGCGGCGCCGTCCGTGAGAGGGGGG
>NW_025228983.1:24742-25759 GCF_018294505.1 Triticum aestivum
CGGTGCGACGCTCGGGTGGCATTGCTACCCCCCCCAGAGCCCCCGCCCCGTCTAACCCTGTAGCGTTTGACCACGGGATCTAGCCCTTTGACTTTGCACGGACGGGCTTTGAGCAGTGGACCTATCCACCCGGTTGTGTTAGGTCAGCCCATAGGAACACTTTGGAGCAACATCCGGGCCAAACCCACAGCAAGATCCCCTCCGCGTAGACCCGACGCGTCCGTTTCCCCCCCTCCAGGTGCCGGCGGCGGCGCCGTCCGTGAGGGGGGGCACACCTCGGAGACGCGTGCCAGGCGTTTGCACCCGCCACAACACTTCCAGACTCGTGAGAGGCCGCCTACGCAAGATTTGGCGGCATGCTAGCCCCCGGAGGCCGCCGGCCACAGTCGTAGACACGCGAAGAGCAATCCTCGTAGAGGGAATTGTTCAGATACTTCTCCATCACGAACAATTATGAAAAATTACCATAAGTCCTACAGCACATGTCCCCACGTCGTGTAAAAAACTCATGATTTTATCGCGCTCCGAGTATTTAACAATATTCACCCTGCATCGTTACCGCAGATCGTATACTACCGTGTCATCGCCGTCCGTGAGGGGGGGGGCACAACCCGGAGACGCGTGCCGCCTCTTCGGACATGCCACCATACCACCCCGCATGTATGAGGTCCCGGTGCGATGCTCCGGTGGCATTGCTACCCCCTAGGGCCCCCGTCCCGCCTAACCCTGTAGCGTTTGACCACGGGATCTAGCCCTTTGACTTTGCACGGACGGGCTTTGACCAGTGGACCTCTCCACCCGGTTGTGCTAGGTCAGCCCATAGGAACACTTTGGAGCAACATCCGTGCCAGACCCACAGCAAGATCCCCTCCATGCAGACCCGGCGCGTCCGTTTCCCTCCTCCAGGTGCCGGCGGCGGCGCCGTCCGTGAGGGGGGGCACAACCCGGAGACGCGTGCCGCCTCTTCGGACATCCCACCACACCACCCAGCATGTATGAGGCCCGGTGCAACGCTCC
>NW_025228983.1:25769-26424 GCF_018294505.1 Triticum aestivum
GGTGGCATTGCTACCCCCAGGGCCCCCGTCCCGTCTAACCCTGTAGCGTTTGTATACGGGATCTAGCCCTTTGACTTTGCATGGACGGGCTTTGAGCAGTGGACCTATCAACCCGGTTGTGTTAGGTGAGCCCATAGGAACACTTTGGTGCAACATCCGGGCCAAACCCACAGCAAGATCCCCTCCGTGTAGAGCCGACGCGTCCGTTTCCCCCCCTCTAGGTGCCGGCGGCGGCGCCGTCCGTGAGGGGGGGCACACCCCGGAGACGCGTGCCGAGCGTTTGCACCCGCCACAACACTTCCAGACTTGTGAGAGGCCGCCTATGCAATATTTGGTGGCATGCTAGCCCCCGGAGGCCGCCGGCCACAGTCGTAGACACGCGAAGAGCAATCCGCGTAGAGGGAATTGTTCGGATACTTCTCCATCACGAACAATTATGAAAAATTACCATCAGTACTACAACACATGTGCCCACGTCGTGTAAAAAACTCATGATTTTATCACGCTCCGAGTATTTAATAATATTCACGCCGCATCGTTACCGCAGAACGTCTACTACCATGTCATTGCCGTCCGTGAGGGGGGGCACAACCCGGAGACGCGTGTCGCCTCTTCGGACATGCCACCACACCACCCCGCATGTATGAGGTCCCGG
>NW_025228983.1:26434-28128 GCF_018294505.1 Triticum aestivum
GGGGGGCACACCCCGGAGACGCGTGCCGAGCGTTTGCACCCGCCACAACACTTCCAGACTTGTGAGAGGCCGCCTATGCAATATTTGGTGGCATGCTAGCCCCCGGAGGCCGCCGGCCACAGTCGTAGACACGCGAAGAGCAATCCGCGTAGAGGTTATTGTTCGGATACTTCTCCATCACGAACAATTATGAAAAATTACCATCAGTCCTACAACACATGTGCCCACGTCGTGTAAAAAACTCATGATTTTATCACGCTCCGAGTATTTAATAATATTGACGCCGCATCGTTACCGCAGAACGTCTACTACCGTGTCATCGCCGTCCGTGAGGTGGGGGGCACAACCCGGAGACGCGTGCCGCCTCTTCGGACATGCCACCACACCACCCCGCATGTATGAGGTCCCGGTGCCACGCTCCGGTGGCATTGCTACCCCCCAGGGCCCCCGTCCCGCCTAACCCTGTAGCATTTGACCACGGGATCTAGCCCTTTGACTTTGCACGGACGGGCTTTGACCAGTGGACCTCCCCACCCAGTTGTGCTAGGTCAGCCCATAGGAACACTTTGGAGCAACATCCGTGCCAGACCCACAGCAAGATCCCCTCCGTGTAGACCCGACGCGTCCGTTTCCCCCCTCCAGGTGCCGGCGGCGGCGCCGTCCGTGAGGGGGGGCACACCTCGGAGACGCGTGCAGCCTCTTTGGACATGCCACCACACCACCCCGCATGTATGAGGGCCCGGTGCGACGCTCGGGTGGCATTGCTACCCCCCCAGGGCCCCCGCCCCGTCTAACTCTGAGCGTTTGACCACGGGATCTAGCCCTTTGACTTTGCACGGACGGGCTTTGAGCGGTGGACCTATCCACCCAGTTGTGTTAGGTTAGCCCATAGGAACAGTTTGGAGCAACATCTGGGCCAAACCCACAGCAAGATCCCCTCCGTGTAGACCCAACGCGTCTGTTTCCCCCATCTAGGTGTCGGCGGCGGTGCCTTCCGTGAGGGGGGCACACCTCGGAGACACGTGCCGGGCGTTCGCACCCGCCACAACACTTCCAGACTTGTGAGAGGCCGCCTACGCAAGATTTGGCGGCATGCTAGCCCCCGGAGGCCGCCGGCAATAGTCGTAGACACGTGAAGAGCAATCCTCGTAGAGGGAATTGTTCAGATACTTCTCCATCACGAACAATTATGAAAAATTACCATCAGTCATACAACACATGTGCCCACGTCGTGTAAAAAACTCATGATTTTATCGCGCTCCGAGTATTTAATAATATTCACGCCGCATCGTTACCGCAGAACGTCTACTACCGTGTCATCGCCGTCCGTGAGGGGGGCATACCCGGAGACGCGTACCGCCTCTTCGGACATGCCACCACACCACCCCGCATGTATGAGGTCCCAGTGCGACGCTCCGGTGGCATTGCTATCCCCCCAGGGCCTCCGTCCCGCCTAACCCTGTAGCGTTTGACCACGGGATCTAGCCCTTTGACTTTGCATAGACGGGCTTTGACCAGTGGACCTCTCCACCCGGTTGTGCTAGGTCAGCCCATAGGAACACTTTGGAGCAACATCCGTGCCAGACCCACAGCAAGATCGCCTCCGTGTGGACCCGGCGCGTCCGTTTCCCCCTCCAGGTGCCGGCGGTGGCGCCGTCTGTGAGGGGGGGCACACCTCGGAGACGCGTGCCGCC
>NW_025228983.1:28138-28996 GCF_018294505.1 Triticum aestivum
GGCAGCGCCGTTCGTGAGGGGGGCACACCTCGGAGACGCGTGACGCCTCTTCGGACATGCCACCACACCACGGCGCATGTATGAGGGCCCGGTGGGACGCTCGGGTGGCATTGCTACCCCCAGGGCCCCCGTCCCGTCTAACCCTGTAGCGTTTGTATACGGGATCTAGCCCTTTGACTTTGCATGGACGGGCTTTGAGCAGTGGACCTATCCACCCGGTTGTGTTAGGTCAGCCCATAGGAACACTTTGGTTCAACATCCGGGCCAAACCCACAGCAAGATCCCCTCCGTGTAGACCCGACGCGTCCGTTTCCCCCCCTCTAGGTGCCGGCGGCGGCGCCGTCCATGAGGGGGGGCACACCCCGGAGACGCGTGCCGAGCGTTTGCACCCGCCACAACACTTCCAGACTTGTGAGAGGCCGCCTATGCAATATTTGGTGGCATGCTAGCCCCCGGAGGCCGCCGGCCACAGTCGTAGACACGCGAAGAGCAATCCGCGTAGAGGTTATTGTTCGGATACTTCTCCATCACGAACAATTATGAAAAATTACCATCAGTCCTACAACACATGTGCCCACGTCGTGTAAAAAACTCATGATTTTATCACGCTCCGAGTATTTAATAATATTCACGCCGCATCGTTACCGCAGAACGTCTACTACCGTGTCATCGCCGTCCGTGAGGTGGGGGGCACAACCCGGAGACGCGTGCCGCCTCTTCGGACATGCCACCACACCACCCCGCATGTATGAGGTCCCGGTGCCACGCTCCGGTGGCATTGCTACCCCCCAGGGCCCCCGTCCCGCCTAACCCTGTAGCGTTTGACCACGGGATCTAGCCCTTTGACTTTGCACGGAC
>NW_025228983.1:30171-31333 GCF_018294505.1 Triticum aestivum
GGTTGTGTTAGGTCAGCCCATAGGAACACTTTGGTGCAACATCCGGGCCAAACCCACAGCAAGATCCCCTCCGTGTAGACCCGACGCGTCCGTTTCCCCCCCTCTAGGTGCCGGCGGCGGCGCCGTCCGTGAGGGGGGGCACACCCCGGAGACGCGTGCCGAGCGTTTGCACCCGCCACAACACTTCCAGACTTGTGAGAGGCCGCCTATGCAATATTTGGTGGCATGCTAGCCCCCGGAGGCCGCCGGCCACAGTCGTAGACACGCGAAGAGCAATCCGCGTAGAGGGAATTGTTCGGATACTTCTCCATCACGAACAATTATGAAAAATTACCATCAGTCCTACAACACATGTGCCCACGTCGTGTAAAAAACTCATGATTTTATCACGCTCCTTGTATTTAATAATATTCACGCCGCATCGTTTCCGCAGAACGTCTACTACCGTGTCATCGCCGTCCGTGAGGTGGGGGGGCACAACCCGGAGACGCGTGCCGCCTCTTCGGACATGCCACCACACCACCCCGCATGTATGAGGTCTCGGTGCCACGCTCCGGTGGCATTGCTACCCCCCAGGGCCCCCGTCCCATCTAACCCTATAGCGTTTGACCATTGGGATCTAGCCATTTGACTTTGCACGGACGGGCTTTGAGCAGTGGACCTATCCACCGGGTTGTGTTAGGTCAGCCCATAGGAACGCTTTGGAGCAACATCCGGGCCAAACCCACAGCAAGATCCGATCCCCTCCGTGTAGACCCGTCGCGTCCGTTTCCCCCCCTCTAGGTGTCGGCGGCGGTGCCGTCCGTGAGGGGGGCACACCTCGGAGACACGTGCCGGGCGTTTGCACCCGCCACAACACTTCCAGACTTGTGAGAGGCCGCCTACGCAAGATTTGGCGGCATGCTAGGCCCCGGAGGCCGCCGGCCACAGTCGTAGACACGCGAAGAGCAATCCTCGTAGAGGGAATTGTTCAGATACTTCTCCATCATGAACAATTATGAAAAATTACCATCAGTCATACAACACATGTGCCCACGTCGTGTAAAAAACTCATGATTTTATCGCGCTCCAAGTATTTAATAATATTCACGCCGCATCGTTACCGCAGAACGTCTACTACCGTGTCACCGCCGTGCGTGAGGGGGGCACAACCCGGAGACGC
>NW_025228984.1:0-617 GCF_018294505.1 Triticum aestivum
AAATCCTACCGAGTGGTGAGCAACCCTCCCACTCGGGGGCTTAGCTGCAGTCTAGTACTCGCCTATGTTTGTAAAATCCTATCGAGTGGTGAGCAAGCCTCCCACTCAGGGGCTTAGCTGCAGTCCAGTAGTTGCCTAAGTTTGAAAAATCCTACCGAGTGGTGAGCAACCCACCCACTCGGGAGCTTAGTTGCAGTCCAGTACTCGACTAAGTTTGTAAAATCCTACCGAGTGGTGAGCAACCCTCCCACTCGGGGGCTTAGCTGCAGTCAAGTACTCACCTAAGTTTAAAAAATCCTACCGAGTGGTGAGCAAGCCTCCCATTCGGGGGCTTAGCTGCAGTCCAGTACTCTCCTAAGTTTGTAAAATCCTATCGAGTGGTGAGCAAGCCTCCCACTCGGGGGCTTAGCTGCAGTCCAGTACTCACCTAAGTTTAAAAAATCCTACCGAGTGGTGAGCAAGCCTCCCACTCGGGGGCTTAGCTGTAGTCCAGTACTCGCCTAAGTTTGTAAAATCCTACCGAGTGGTGACCAACCCTCCCACTCGGGGCCTTAGCTATAGTCCAGTACTCGCCTAAGTTTGTAAAATCCTGCCGACTGGTGAGCAAGCCTCCCACT
>NW_025228984.1:1403-1990 GCF_018294505.1 Triticum aestivum
ATAAATCCTACCGAGTGGTGAGCAATACTCCCACTCGGGGGCTTAGCTGCAGTCCAGTACTCTCCTATGTTTAAAAAATCCTACCGAGTGGTGACCAACCCTCCCACTCGGGGGCTTAGCTGCAGTCCAGTACTCGCCTAAGTTTGTAAAATCCCATCGAGTGGTGAGCAAGCCTCCCACTCGGGGGATTAGTTGCAGTTCAGTACTCGCCTAAGTTTGTAAAATCCTACCGAGTGGTGAGCAACCCTCCCACTCGGGGGCTTAGCTCCAGTCTAGTACTCGCCTAAGTTTGTAAAATCCTGCCGAGTGGTGAGCAAGCCTCCCACTCGGGGGCTTAGCTACAGTCCAGTAGTCGCCTAAGTTTGAAAAATCCTACTGAGTGGTGAGCAACCCACCCACTCGGGGGCTTAGCTGCAGTCTAGTACTCGCCTAAGTTTGTAAAATCCTACCGAGTGGTGAGCAACCCTCCCACTCGGGGGCTTAGCTGCAGTCTAGTACTCACCTAAGTTTGTAAAATCCTACCGAGTGGTGAGCAACCCTCCCACTCGGGGGCTTAGCTGCAGTCCAGTACTCGCCTGAGTTTGTAA
>NW_025228984.1:2899-3420 GCF_018294505.1 Triticum aestivum
AAATCCTGCCGACTGGTGAGCAAGCCTCCCACTCGGCTTAGCTGCGAATCCGTTTCGCCTAAGTTTAAAAAAAAGCCTACCGAGTTGTGAGGAAGCCTCCCACTCGGGGGCTTAGCTGCAGTCCAGTACTCGCCTAGGTTTGTAAAATCCTACCGAGTGGTGAGCAAGCCTCCCACTCGGGGTCTTAGCTTCAGTCAAGTACTCGCCTAAGTTTAAAAAATCCTACCGAGTGGTGAGCAAGCCTCCCACTCGGGGTCTTAGCTGCAGTCAAGTACTCGCCTAAGTTTAAAATATCCTACCGAGTGGTGAGCAAGCCTCCCACTCGGGGCCTTAGCTGCAGTCCAGTACTCGCCTAAGTTTGTAAAATCCTTTGAGTGGTGAGCAAGCCTCCCATTCGGGGGCTTAGCTGCAGTCCAGTAATCGCCTAAGTTTAAAAAATCCTACCGAGTGGTGACCAAGCCTCCCACTCAGGGGCTTAGCTGCAGTCCAGTACTCGCCTAAGTTTAAAAAATCCTACCGAG
>NW_025228984.1:3859-5027 GCF_018294505.1 Triticum aestivum
CGGGGCCTTAGCTGCAGTCTAGTACTCGCCTAAGTTTGTAAAATCCTTTGAGTGGTGAGCAAGCCTCCCATTCGGGGGCTTAGCTGCAGTCCAGTAATCGCCTAAGTTTAAAAAATCCTACCGAGTGGTGACCGAGCCTCCCACTCAGGGGCTTAGCTGCAGTCCAGTACTTGCCTAAGTTTAAAAAATCCTACCGAGTGGTGAGCAAGCCTCCCACTCGGGGGCTTAGCTGCAGTCTAGTACTCGCCTAAGTTTGTAAAATCCTACCGAGTGGTGAGCAAGCCTCCCACTCGGGGTCTTAGCTTCAGTCAAGTACTCTCCTAAGTTTAAAAAATCCTACCGAGTGGTGAGCAAGCCTCCCACTCGGGGTCTTAGCTGCAGTCAAGTACTCGCCTAAGTTTAAAATATCCTACCGAGTGGTGAGCAAGCCTCCCACTCGGGGCCTTAGCTGCAGTCCAGTACTCGCCTAAGTTTGTAAAATCCTTTGAGTGGTGAGCAAGCCTCCCATTCGGGGGCTTAGCTGCAGTCTAGTAATTGCCTAAGTTTAAAAAATCCTACCGAGTGGTGAGCAAGCCTCTCACTCGGGGGTTTAGCTACAGTCCAGTACTCGCCTAAGTTTGTGAAATCCTACCGAGTGGTGAGCAACCCTCCCACTCGGGGGCTTAGCCGTAGTCTAGTACTCGCCTAAGTTTGTAAAATCCTACCGAGTGGTGAGCAACCCTCCCACTCGGGGGCTTAGCTGCAGTCTAGTACTCGCCTATGTTTGTAAAATCCTATCGAGTGGTGAGCAAGCCTCCCACTCGGGGGCTTAGCTGCAGTCCAGTAGTCGCCTAAGTTTGAAAAATCCTACCGAGTGGTGAGCAACCCACCCACTCGGGGGCTTAGCAGCAGTCCAGTACTCGAGTAAGTTTGTAAAATCCTACCGAGTGGTGAGCAACCCTCCCACTCGGGGGCTTAGCTGCAGTCAAGTACTCACCTAAGTTTAAAAAATCCTACCGAGTGGTGAGCAAGCCTCCCATTTGGGGGCTTAGCTGCAGTCCAGTACTCTCCTAAGTTTGTAAAATCCTATCGAGTGGTGAGCAAGCCTCCCACTTGGGGGCTTAGCTGCAGTCCAGTACTCACCTAAGTTTAAAAAATCCTACCGAGTGGTGAGCAAGCCTCCCACTCG
>NW_025228984.1:9504-10354 GCF_018294505.1 Triticum aestivum
TTAAAAAATCCTACCGAGTCGTGACCAACCCTCCCACTCGGGGGTTAGCTATAGTCCAGTACTCGCCTAAGTTTGTAAAATCCTGCCGAGTGGTGAGCAAGCCTCCCACTCGGCTTAGCTGCGAATCCGTTTCGCCTAAGTTTAGAAAAAATCCTACCGAGTTGTGAGCAAGCCTCCCACTTGGGGGCTTAGCTGCAGCCCAGTACTCGCCTAAGTTTGTAAAATCCTACCGAGTGGTGAGCAAGCTTCCCACTCGGGGTCTTTGCTGCAGTCAAGTACTCGCCTAAGTTTAAAAAATCCTACCGAGTGGTGAGCAAGCCTCCCACTCGGGTCTTAGCGGCAGTCAAGTACTAGCCTAAGTTTAAAAAATCCTCCTGAGTGGTGAGCAACCCACCCACTCAGGGGGTTAGCTGCAGTCCAGTACTCGCCTAAGTTTGTAAAATCCTACCGAGTGGTGAGCAAGCCTCCCACTCGGGGGCTTATCTGTAGTCCAGTACTCGCATAAGTTTAAAAAATGCTACCGAGTGGTGAGCAAGCCTCCCACTCGGGGGCTTAGCTACAGTCCAGTACTCGCCTAAGTTTAAAAAATCCTACCGAGTGGTGAACAACCCTCCCACTCGGGGGCTTAGCTGCAGTCCAGTACTCGCCTAAGTTTGTAAAATCCTATCGAGTGGTGAGCAAACCTCCCACTCGGCTTAGCTACGAATCTGTTTCGCCTAAGTTTAAAAAAAATCCTACCGAGTTGTGAGCAAGCCTCCCACTCGGGGGCTTAGTTGCAGTCCAGTACTCGCCTAAGTTTGTAAAATCCTACCGAGCAGTGAGCAAGCCTCCCACTCGGGGTCTTAGCTGG
>NW_025228984.1:12351-13160 GCF_018294505.1 Triticum aestivum
AAAATCCTACCGAGTGGTGAGCAAGCCTCCCACTCGGGGGCTTAGCTGCAGTCCAGTACTTGCCTAAGTTTAAAAAATCCTACCGAGTGGTGACCAACCCTCCCACTCGGGGGTTAGCTATAGTCCAGTACTCGCCTAAGTTTGTAAAATCCTGTCGAGTCGTGAGCAAGCCTCCCAATCGGCTTAGCTGCGAATCCGTTTCGCCTAAGTTTAAAAGAAATCCTACCGAGTTGTGAGCAAGCCTCCCACTTGGGGGCTTAGCTGCAGCCCAGTACTCGCCTAAGTTTGTAAAATCCTACCGAGTGGTGAGCAAGCCTCCCACTTGGGGTCTTAGCTGCAGTCAAGTACTCGCCTAAGTTTAAAAAATCCTACCGAGTGGTGAGCAAGCCTCCCACTCGGGATCTTAGCGGTAGTCAAGTACTAGCCTAAGTTTAAAAATCCCTCCTGTGTGGTGAGCAACCCACCCACTCGGGGGATTAGCCGCAGTCCAGTACTCGACTAAGTTTGTAAAATCCTACCGAGTGGTGAGCAACCCTCCCACTCGGGGGCTTAGCTACAGTCCAGTACTCCCCTAAGTTTAGAAAATCCTACCGAGTGGTGAGCAAGCCTCCCACTCGGGGGTTAGCTGCAGTCCAGTACTCGCCTAAGTTTGTAAAATCCTACCGAGTGGTGAGCAAGCCTCCCACTCGGGGGCTTAGCTGTAGTCCAGTACTCGCCTAAGTTTAAAAAATCCTACGGAGTGGTGAGCAAGCCTCCCACTCGGGGGCTTAGCTGCAGTCCAGTACTCGCCTAAGTTTAAAAAATCCTAC
>NW_025228984.1:14788-16223 GCF_018294505.1 Triticum aestivum
CCACTCGGGGGCTTAGCTGTAATCCAGTACTCGCCTATGTTTGAAAAATCCTACCAACTTGTGAGCAACCCTCCCACTCGGGGGCTTAGCTGCAGTCTAGTACTCGCCTAAGTTTGTAAATCCCACCGAGTGGTGAGCAAGCCTCCCACTCGGGGGCTTAGTTGCAGTCCAGTACTCGCCTAAGTTTGTAAAATCCTACCGAGTGGTGAGCAACCCTCCCACTCGGGGGCTTAGCTCCAGTCTAGTACTCGCAAAAGTTTGTAAAATCCTGCCGAGTGGTGAGCAAGCCTCCCACTCGGGGGCTTAGCTACAGTCCAGTAGTCGCCTAAGTTTGAAAAATCCTACCGAGTGGTGAGCAACCCACCCACTCGGGGGCTTACTGCAGTCCAGTACTTGACTAAGTTTGTAAAATCCTAGCGAGTGGTGAGCAACCCTCCCACTCAGGGGCTTAGCTGGAGTCCAGTACACACCTAAGTTTAAAAAATCCTGCCGAGTGGTGAGCAAGCCTCCCACTCGGGGGCTTAGCTGCAGTCCAGTACTCTCCTAAGTTTGTAAAATCCTACCGAGTGGTGAGCAAGCCTCCCACTTGGGGGCTTAGCTGCAGTCCAGTACTCGCCTAAGTTTAAAAAATCCTACCGAGTGGTGAGCAAGCCTCCCACTCGGGGGCTTAGCTGCAGTCCAGTACTTGCCTAAGTTTAAAAAATCCTACCGAGTGGTGACCAACCCTCCCACTCGGGGGTTAGCTATAGTCCAGTACTCGCCTAAGTTTGTAAAATCCTGTCGAGTCGTGAGCAAGCCTCCCAATCGGCTTAGCTGCGAATCCGTTTCGCCTAAGTTTAAAAGAAATCCTACCGAGTTGTGAGCAAGCCTCCCACTTGGGGGCTTAGCTGCAGCCCAGTACTCGCCTAAGTTTGTAAAATCCTACCGAGTGGTGAGCAAGCCTCCCACTTGGGGTCTTAGCTGCAGTCAAGTACTCGCCTAAGTTTAAAAAATCCTACCGAGTGGTGAGCAAGCCTCCCACTCGGGATCTTAGCGGTAGTCAAGTACTAGCCTAAGTTTAAAAATCCCTCCTGTGTGGTGAGCAACCCACCCACTCGGGGGATTAGCCGCAGTCCAGTACTCGACTAAGTTTGTAAAATCCTACCGAGTGGTGAGCAACCCTCCCACTCGGGGGCTTAGCTACAGTCCAGTACTCCCCTAAGTTTAGAAAATCCTACCGAGTGGTGAGCAAGCCTCCCACTCGGGGGTTAGCTGCAGTCCAGTACTCGCCTAAGTTTGTAAAATCCTACCGAGTGGTGAGCAAGCCTCCCACTCGGGGGCTTAGCTGTAGTCCAGTACTCGCCTAAGTTTAAAAAATCCTACGGAGTGGTGAGCAAGCCTCCCACTCGGGGGCTTAGCTGCAGTCCAGTACTCGCCTAAGTTTAAAAAATCCTAC
>NW_025228984.1:17524-19085 GCF_018294505.1 Triticum aestivum
AGTGGTGAGCAACCCTCCCACTCAGGGGCTTAGCTGCAGTCCAGTACACACCTAAATTTAAAATATCCTACCAAGTGGTGAGCAAGCTTCCCACTCGGGGGCTTAGCTGCAGTCCAGTACTCTCCTAAGTTTGTAAAATCCTACCGAGTGGTGAGCAAGCCTCCCACTTGGGGGCTTAGCTGCAGTCCAGTACTCGCCTAAGTTTAAAAAATCCTACCGAGTGGTGAGCAAGCCTCCCACTCGGGGGCTTAGCTGCAGTCCAGTACTCGCCTAAGTTTAAAAAATCCTACCGAGTGGTGACCAACCCTCCCACTCGGGGGTTAGCTATAGTCCAGTACTCGCCTAAGTTTGTAAAATCCTGCCGAGTGGTGAGCAAGCCTCCCACTCGGCTTAGCTGCGAATCCGTTTCGCCTAAGTTTAAAAGAAATCCTACCGAGTTGTGAGCAAGCCTCCCAATTGGGGGCTTAGCTGCAGCCCAGTACTCGCCTAAGTTTGTAAAATCCTACCGAGTGGTGAGCAAGCCTCCCACTTGGGGTCTTAGCGGCAGTCAAGTACTCACCTAAGTTTAAAAAATCCTACCGAGTGGTGAGCAAGCCTCCCACTCGGGATCTTAGCGGCAGTCAAGTACTAGCCTAAGTTTAAAAAATCCTCCTGTGTGGTGAGCAACCCACCCACTCGGGGGATTAGCTGCAGTCCAGTACTCGACTAAGTTTGTAAAATCCTACCGAGTGGTGAGCAACCCTCCCACTCGGGGGCTTAGCTGTAATCCAGTACTCGCCTATGTTTGAAAAATCCTACCAACTTGTGAGCAACCCTCCCACTCGGGGGCTTAGCTGCAGTCTAGTACTCGCCTAAGTTTGTAAATCCCACCGAGTGGTGAGCAAGCCTCCCACTCGGGGGCTTAGTTGCAGTCCAGTACTCGCCTAAGTTTGTAAAATCCTACCGAGTGGTGAGCAACCCTCCCACTCGGGGGCTTAGCTCCAGTCTAGTACTCGCAAAAGTTTGTAAAATCCTGCCGAGTGGTGAGCAAGCCTCCCACTCGGGGGCTTAGCTACAGTCCAGTAGTCGCCTAAGTTTGAAAAATCCTACCGAGTGGTGAGCAACCCACCCACTCGGGGGCTTACTGCAGTCCAGTACTTGACTAAGTTTGTAAAATCCTAGCGAGTGGTGAGCAACCCTCCCACTCAGGGGCTTAGCTGGAGTCCAGTACACACCTAAGTTTAAAAAATCCTGCCGAGTGGTGAGCAAGCCTCCCACTCGGGGGCTTAGCTGCAGTCCAGTACTCTCCTAAGTTTGTAAAATCCTACCGAGTGGTGAGCAAGCCTCCCACTTGGGGGCTTAGCTGCAGTCCAGTACTCGCCTAAGTTTAAAAAATCCTACCGAGTGGTGAGCAAGCCTCCCACTCGGGGGCTTAGCTGCAGTCCAGTACTTGCCTAAGTTTAAAAAATCCTACCGAGTGGTGACCAACCCTCCCACTCGGGGGTTAGCTATAGTCCAGTACTCGCCTAAGTTTGTAAAATCCTGTCGAGTCGTGAGCAAGCCTCCCAATCGGCTTAGCTGC
>NW_025228984.1:20857-21883 GCF_018294505.1 Triticum aestivum
AAATCCTATCGAGTGGTGAGAAAGCCTCCCACTCGGGGGCTTAGCTGCAGTCCAGTGCTCGCCTAAGTTTAAAAAATCCTACCGAGTGGTGAGCAAGCCTCCTACTCGGGGGCTTAGCTGCAGTCCAGTAATCACCTAAGTTTAAAAAATCCTACCGAGTGGTGACCAACCCTCCCACTCGGGGGCTTAGCTATAGTCCAGTACTCGCCTAAGTTTGTAAAATCCTGTCGAGTGGTGAGCAAGCCTCCCACTCGGCTTAGCTGCGAATCCGTTTTGCCTAAGTTTAAAAAAATCCTACCGAGTTGTGAGCAAGCCTCCCACTCGGGGGCTTAGCTGCAGTCCAGTACTCGCCTAAGTTTGTAAAATCCTAAAAAGTGGTGAGCAAGCCTCCCACTCGGGGTCTTAGCTGCAGTCAAGTACTCGCCTAAGTTTAAAAAATCCCACCGAGTGGTGAGCAAGCCTCCCACTCGGGGTCTTAGCGGCACTCAAGTACTGGTTTAAGTTTAAAAAATCCTCCCGAGTGGTAAGCAACCCACCCACTTGGGGGATTAGCTGCAGTCCAGTACTCGACTAAGTTTGTAAAATCCTACCGAGTGGTGAGCAACCCTCCCACTCGGGGGCTTAGCTGCAGTCCAGTACTCACCTAAGTTTAAAAAATCCTACCGAGTGGTGAGCAAGCCTCCCACTCGGGGGTTAGCTGCAGTCCAGTACTCGCCTAAGTTTGTAAAATCCTACCGAGTGGTGAGCAAGCCTCCCACTTGGGGTCTTTGTTGTAGTCCAGTACTCGCCTAAGTTTAAAAAATCCTACCGAGTGGTGAGCAAGACTCCCACTCGGGGGCTTTGCTGAAGTCCAATACTCGCCTAAGTTTAAAAAATCCTACCGAGTGGTGACCAACCCTCCCACTCGGGGGCTTAGCTGCAGTCTAGTACTCGCCTAAGTTTGTAAAATCCTACGGAGTGGTGAGCAAGCCTCCCACTCGGCTTAGCTACGAATCCGTTTCGCCTAAGTTTAGAAAAAATATTACC
>NW_025228984.1:23906-24493 GCF_018294505.1 Triticum aestivum
ATAAATCCTACCGAGTGGTGAGCAATACTCCCACTCGGGGGCTTAGCTGCAGTCCAGTACTCTCCTATGTTTAAAAAATCCTACCGAGTGGTGACCAACCCTCCCACTCGGGGGCTTAGCTGCAGTCCAGTACTCGCCTAAGTTTGTAAAATCCCATCGAGTGGTGAGCAAGCCTCCCACTCGGGGGATTAGTTGCAGTTCAGTACTCGCCTAAGTTTGTAAAATCCTACCGAGTGGTGAGCAACCCTCCCACTCGGGGGCTTAGCTCCAGTCTAGTACTCGCCTAAGTTTGTAAAATCCTGCCGAGTGGTGAGCAAGCCTCCCACTCGGGGGCTTAGCTACAGTCCAGTAGTCGCCTAAGTTTGAAAAATCCTACTGAGTGGTGAGCAACCCACCCACTCGGGGGCTTAGCTGCAGTCTAGTACTCGCCTAAGTTTGTAAAATCCTACCGAGTGGTGAGCAACCCTCCCACTCGGGGGCTTAGCTGCAGTCTAGTACTCACCTAAGTTTGTAAAATCCTACCGAGTGGTGAGCAACCCTCCCACTCGGGGGCTTAGCTGCAGTCCAGTACTCGCCTGAGTTTGTAA
>NW_025228984.1:27545-28508 GCF_018294505.1 Triticum aestivum
AGTACTCGCCTAAGTTTGTAAAATCCTACCGAGTGGTGAGCAACCCTCCCACTCGGGGGCTTAGCTGCAGTCTAGTACTCGCCTATGTTTGTAAAATCCTATCGAGTGGTGAGCAAGCCTCCCACTCGGGGGCTTAGCTGCAGTCCAGTAGTCGCCTAAGTTTGAAAAATCCTACCGAGTGGTGAGCAACCCACCCACTCGGGGGCTTAGCTGCAGTCCAGTACTCGACTAAGTTTGTAAAATCCTACCGAGTGGTGAGCAACCCTCCCACTCGGGGGCTTAGCTGCAGTCCAGTACTCACCTAAGTTTAAAAAATCCTACCGAGTGGTGAGCAAGCCTCCCACTCGGGGGCTTAGCTGCATTCCAGTACTCTCCTAAGTTTGTAAAATCCTATCGAGTGGTGAGCAAGCCTCCCACTCGGGGGCTTAGCTGCAGTCAAGTACTCACCTAAGTTTCAAATATCCTACCGAGTGGTGAGCAAGCCTCCCACTCGGGGGCTTAGCTGCAGTCCAGTACTCGACTAAGTTTGTAAAATCCTATCGAGTGTTGATCAAGCCTCCCATTCGGGGGCTTAGCTACAGTCCAGTAATCGCCTAAGTTTAAAAAATTCTACCGAGTGGTGACCAAGCCTCCCACTCAGGGGCTTAGCTGCTGTCCAGTACTCTCCTAAGTTTGTAAAATCCTACCGAGTGGTGAGCAAGCCTCCCACTCGGCTTAGCTGCAGTCCAGTACTCGCCTAAGTTTGTAAAATCCTACCGAGTGGTGAGCAAGCCACCCACTCGGGGGCTTAGCTGTAGTCCAGTACTCGCCTAAGTTTAAAATATCCTACCGAGTGGTGAGCAAGCCTCCCACTCGGGGGCTTAGCTGCAGTCTAGTACTCGCCTAAGTTTAAAAAATCCTACCGAGTGGTGACCAACCCTCCCACTCGGGGGCTTAGCTGCAGTCCAGTACTCGCCTAGGTTT
>NW_025228984.1:30027-31309 GCF_018294505.1 Triticum aestivum
CGGGGGCTTAGCTGCAGTCCAGTACTCGCCTAAGTTTGTAAAATCCTACCGAGTGGTGAGCAAGCCTCCCACTCGGGGGCTTAGCTGTAGTCCAGTACTCGCCTAAGTTTGAAAAATCCTACCAACTGGTGAGCAACCCTCCCACTCGGGGGCTTAGCTGCAGTCTAGTACTCGCCTAAGTTTCTAAAATGCCACCGAGTGGTGAGCAAGCCTCCCACTCGGGGGCTTAGCTGCAGTCCAGTACTCGACTAAGTTTGTAAAATCCTACCGAGTGGTGAGCAACCCTCCCACTCGGGGGCTTAGCTGCAGTCAAGTACTCACCTAAGTTTAAAAAATCCTACCGAATGGTGAGCAAGCCTCCCATTCGGGGGCTTAGCTGCAGTCCAATACTCTCCTAAGTTTGTAAAATCCTATTGAGTGGTGAGCAAGCCTCCCACTCGGGGGCTTAGCTGCAGCCAGTACTCACCTAAGTTTAAAAAATCGTACCGAGTGGTGAGCAAGCCTCCCACTCGGGGGCTTAGCTGCAGTCCAGTACTCGCCTAAGTTTAAAAAATCCTACCGAGTGGTGACCAACCCTCCCACTCGGGGCCTTAGCTATAGTCCAGTACTCGCCTAAGTTTGTAAAATCCTGCCGACTGGTGAGCAAGCCTCCCACTCGGCTTAGCTGCGAATCCGTTTCGCCTAAGTTTAAAAAAAAGCCTACCGAGTTGTGAGCAAGCCTCCCACTCGGGGGCTTAGCTGCAGTCCAGTACTCGCCTAAGTTTGTAAAATCCTACCGAGTGGTGAGAAACCCTCCCACTCGGGGGCTTAGCTCCAGTCTAGTACTCGCAAAAGTTTGTAAAATTCTGCCGAGTGGTGAGCAAGCCTCCCACTCGGGGGCTTAGCTACAGTCCAGTAGTCGCCTAAGTTTGAAAAATCCTACCGAGTGGTGAGCAACCCACCCACTCGGGGGCTTAGCTGCAGTCCAGTACTCGCCTAAGTTTGTAAAATCCTACCAAGTGGTGACCAACCCTCCCACTCGGGGCCTTAGCTATAGTCCAGTACTCGCCTAAGTTTGTAAAATCCTGCCGAGTGGTGAGCAAGCCTCCCACTCGGCTTAGCTGCGAATCCGTTTCGCCTAAGTTTAAAAGAAATCCTACCGAGTTGTGAGCAAGCCTCCCACTTGGGGGCTTAGCTGCAGCCCAGTACTCGCCTAAGTTTGTAAAATCCTACCGAGTGGTGAGCAAGCCTCCCACTTGGGGTCTTAGCTGCAGTCAAGTACTCGCCTAAGTTTAAAAAATCC
>NW_025228985.1:0-704 GCF_018294505.1 Triticum aestivum
GACATCATTTGTTGTTTTCAGTCATTTACCTAATTGTTTAGAGAGCTAAATGACAGTGAAATTGAAAATCACTACAAAATGAACTGTGAAAATGTTGAAACTTGGCATGGTATCATCATTTCACCCGCATAGCATGTGTGAAAGAGAAGAGAGGGTCACGGCAAAAATTGGACGCACTTCGTGTACAAACTGGACAATCTCTTTCGGAGAAGGGTTCCGGACGAGTACTCATCTCTTACACGGGCACTTCAATGTTTTTTAAACTTATTTGAACTCCGGACTTGTTTTGTGTTCAGTATGCAGCATTCAAAGCGACGTCATCAATTTCCAACATGTTCTGACATCATTTGTTGGTTTTCAGTCATTTACCTAATTGTTTAGAGAGGTAAATAATGACCGTGAAATTGAAAATCACTACAAAATGAACTATGAAAATGTTGAAACTTGGCATGGTATCATCATTTCACCCGCATAGCATGTGCGAAAGAGTAGAGAGGGTCACGGCAAAAACTGGACGCACTTTGTGTACAAACTGGACAATCTCTTTCGGAGTATCAGGGTTTCAGACGAGAACTCATCTGCTACATGGGCACTTCAATGTTTTTTAAACTTAGTTGAACTCTGGACTTCTTTTTTGTTAAGTATGTAGCATTCAAAGCGACGTCATCAATTTCCAACATGTTCTGACATCATTTGTTGTTTTT
>NW_025228985.1:714-1723 GCF_018294505.1 Triticum aestivum
ACTTCGTGTACAAACTGGCCAATCTCTATCGGAGAATCAAGGTTTAGGATGAGAACTCATCTGTTACACGGGCACTTCAATGTTTTTTAAACTTATTTGAACTCCGGATTTCTTTTGTGTTCAGTATGCAGCATCCAAAGACACGTCATCAATTTCCAACATGTTCTGACATCATTTGTTGTTTTTCAGTCATTTACCTAATTGTTTAGAGAGCTAAATGACCGTGAAATTGAAAATCACTACAAAATGAACTGTGAAAATGTTGAAACTTGGCATGGTATCATCATTTCACCCGCATAGCATGTGCGAAAGAGTAGAGAGGGTCACGGCAAAAACTGGACGCACTTCGTGTACAAACTGGACAATCTCTTTCGGAGTATCAGGGTTTCAGACGAGAACTCATCTGTTACACGGGCACTTCAATGTTTTTTAAACTTATTTGAACTCCGGACTTCTTTTGTGTTCAGTATGCAACATTCAAAGCGACGTCATCAATTTTCAACATGTTCTGACATCATTTGTTGTTTTTCAGTCATTTACCTAAATGTTTAGAGAGCTAAATGATCGTGAAATTGAAAATCACTACAAAATGAACCATGAAAATGTTGAAACTTGGCATGGTATCATTATTTCAGCTGCATAGCATGTGCGAAAGAGTGGGGAGGGACACGGCAAAAACTGGACGCACTTCGTGTACAAATTGGACAATCTCTTTCGGAGTATCAAGGTTTAGGACGAGAACTCATCTGTTACACGGGCACTTCAATGTTTTTTAAACTTATTTGAACTCCGGATTTCTTTTGTGTTCAGTATGCAGCATTCAAAGAGACGTCATCAATTTCCAACATGTTCTGACATCATTTGTTGTTTTTCAGTCATCTACCTAATTGTTTAGAGAGCTAAATGACTGTGAAATTGAAAATCACTACAAAATGAACTATGAAAATGTTGAAACTTGGCATGGTATCATCATTTCACCCGCATAGCATGTGAGAAAGAGTAGAGAGGG
>NW_025228985.1:2583-3343 GCF_018294505.1 Triticum aestivum
CTTCAATGTTTTTTAAACTTATTTGAACTCTGGATTTCTTTTGTGTTCAGCATGCAGCATTCAAAGAGACGTCATCAATTTCCAACATGTTCTGACATCATTTGTTGTTTTTCAGTCATTTACCTAATTGTTTAGAGAGCTAAATGACTATGAAATTGAAAATCACTACAAAATGAACTATGAAAATGTTGAAACTTGGCATGGTATCATCATTTCACCCTCATAGCATGTGCGAAAGAGTAGAGAGTGTCACGGCAAAAACTGGACGCACTTCGTGTACAAATTGGACAATCTCTTTCGGAGTATCAAGGTTTAGGACGAGAACTCATCTGTTACACGGGCACTTCTATGTTTTTTAAACTTATTTGAACTCCGGATTTCTTTTGTGTTCGGTATGCAGCATTCAAAGACACTTCATCAATTTCCAACATGTTCTGACATCATTTGTTGTTTTTCAGTCATTTACCTAATTGTTTAGAGAGCTAAATGACTGCGAAATTGAAAATCACTACAAAATGAACTGTGAAAATGTTGAAACTTGGCATGGTATCATCATTTCACCCGCATAGCATGTCCGAAAGAGTAGAGAGGGTCACGGCAAAAACTGGACGCACTTCCTGTACAAACTGGACAATCTCTTTTGGAGAAGGGTTTCGGAAGAGAACTCATCTGTTACACGGGCACTTCAATGTTTTTTAAACTTATTTGAACTCCGGACTTCTTTTGTGTTCAGTATGCAGCATTCAAAGCAACATCATCA
>NW_025228985.1:3869-4285 GCF_018294505.1 Triticum aestivum
CTGACATCGTTTGTTGTTTTTCAGTCATTTACCTAATTGTTTAGAGAGCTAAATGACCGTGAAATTGAAAATCACTACAAAATGAACTGTGAAAATGTTGAAACTTGGCATGGTATCATCATTTCACCCGCATAGCATGTGCGAAAGAGTAGAGAGGATCACGGCAAAAACTAGACGCACTTCATGTACAAACTGGACAATCTCTTTCGGAGTATCAGGGTTTTGGACGAGAACTCATCTGTTACACGGGCACTTCAATGTTTTTTAAACTTATTTGAACTCCGGACTTCTTTTGTGTTCAGTATGCAGCATTCAAAGCGACGTCATCAATTTCCAACATGTTCTGACATCATTTGTTGGTATTCAGTCATTTACCTAATTGTTTAGAGAGCTAAATGACCGTGAAATTGAAAATC
>NW_025228985.1:8499-9129 GCF_018294505.1 Triticum aestivum
AATTGTTTAGAGAGCTAAATGATCGTGAAATTGAAAATCACTACAAAATGAACTATGAAAATGTTGAAACTTGGCATGGTATCATCATTTCACCCGCATAGCATGTGCGAAAGAGTAGAGAGGGTCACGGCAAAAACTGGACGCACTTCATTTACAAACTGGACAATCTCTTTCAGAGTATCAGGGTTTTGGACGAGAACTCATCTGTTACACGGGCACTTCAATGTTTTTTAAACTTATTTGAACTCCGGACTTCTTTTGTGTTTAGTATGCAACATTCAAAGAGACGTCATCAATTTCCAACGTGTTCTGACATCAGTTGTTGTTTTTCAGTCATTTACCTAATTGTTTAGAGAACTAAATGACCGTGAAAAATTGATAATCACTACAAAATAAACTGTGGAAATGTTGAAACTTGGCATGGTATCATCATTTCACCCGCATAGCATGTGCGAAAGAGTAGATAGGGTCATGGCACAAACTGGACGCACTTCGCGTACAAACTGGACAATCTCTTTCGGAGTATCAGGGTTTCGGACGAGAACTCATATGTTACACGGGCACTTCAATGTTTTTTAAACTTATTTGAACTCCGCACTTCTTTTGTGTTCAGTATGCAGCATTCAAAGC
>NW_025228985.1:11867-13074 GCF_018294505.1 Triticum aestivum
GGGTTTTGGACGAGAACTCATCTGTTACACGGGCACTTCAATGTTTTTTAAACTTATTTGAACTCCGGACTTCTTTTGTGTTCAGTATGCAGCATTCAAAGCGACGTCATCAATTTTCAACATGTTCTGACATCATTTGTTGTTTTTCAGTCATTCACCTAATTGTTAGAGAGCTAAATGACCGTGAAATTGAAAATCACTACAAAATGAACTGTGAAAATAATGAAACTTGGCATGGTATCATCATTTCACCTACATAGCATGTGTGAAAGAGTAGAGAGGGTCACGGCAAAAACTGGACGCATTTCGGGTACAAACTGGACAATCTCTTCGGAGTATCAGGGTTTTGGACGAGAACTCATTTGTTACACGGGCACTTCAATGTTTTTTAAACTTATTTGAACTCCGAACTTCTTTTGTGTTCAGGATGCAGCATTCAAAGCGAGGTCATCAATTTCCAACATGTTCTGACATCATTTGTTGTTTTTCAGTCATTTACCTAATTGTTTAGAGAGCTAAATGACAGTGAAATTGAAAATCACTATTAAATAAACTGTGAAAATGTTGAAACTTGGCATGGTATCATCATTTCACCTGCATAGCATGTGCGAAAGAGAAGAGAGGGTCACGGCAAAAACTGGACGCACTTCGTGTACAAACTGGCCAATCTCTATCGGAGAATCAAGGTTTAGGACGAGACCTCATCTATTACACGGGCACTTCAATGTTTTTTAAACTTATTTGAACTCTGGATTTCTTTTGTGTTCAGTATGCAGCATCCAAAGACACGTCATCAATTTCCAACATGTTCTGACATCATTTGTTGTTTTTCGGTCATTTACCTAATTGTTTAGAGAGCTAAATGACCGTGAAATTGAAAATCACTACAATATGAACTGTGAAAATGTTGAAACTTGGCATGGTATCATCATTTCACCCGCATAGCATGTGCGAAAGAGTAGAGAGGGTCACGGCAAAAACTGGATGCACTTCGTGTACAAACTGGACAATCTCTTTCGGAGTATCAGGGTTTCAGACGAGAACTCATCTGTTACACGGGCACTTCAATGTTTTTTAAACTTAGTTGAACTCTCGACTTCTTTTTTGTTCAGTATGCAGCATTCAAAGCGACGTCATCAATTTCCAACATGTTCTGACATCATTTGTTGTTTTTCAGTCATTTACCTAATTGTTTAGAGAGCTAAAT
>NW_025228985.1:13084-13447 GCF_018294505.1 Triticum aestivum
TCTTTCGGAGTATCAGGGTTTCAGACGAGAACTCATCTGTTACACGGGCACTTCAATGTTTTTTAAACTTAGTTGAACTCTCGACTTCTTTTTTGTTCAGTATGCAGCATTCAAAGCGAAGTCATCAATTTCCAACATGTTCTGACATCATTTGTTGTTTTTCAGTCATTTACCTAATTGTTTAGAGAGCTAAATAACCGTGAAATTGAAAATCACTACAAAATGAACTGTGAAAATGTTGAAACTTGGCATGGTATCATCATTTCACCCGCATAGCATGTGCGAAAGAGTAGAGAGGGTCACGGCAAAAACTGGACGCACTTCGTGTACAAACTGGACAATCTCTTTCGGAGTATCAGGGTT
>NW_025228985.1:13457-14698 GCF_018294505.1 Triticum aestivum
ATTTACCTAATTGTTTAGAGAGCTAAATAACCGTGAAATTGAAAATCACTACAAAATGAACTGTGAAAATGTTGAAACTTGGCATGGTATCATCATTTCACCCGCATAGCATGTGCGAAAGAGTAGAGAGGGTCACGGCAAAAACTGGACGCACTTCGTGTACAAACTGGACAATCTCTTTCGGAGTATCACGGTTTCGGACGAGAACTCATCTGTTACACGGGCACTTCAATGTTTTTTAAACTTATTTGAACTCCGGACTTCTTTTGTGTTCAGTATGCAGCATTCAAAGCGACATCATCAATTTTCAACATGTTCTGACATCATTTGTTGTTTTTCAGTCATTTACCTAATTGTTAGAGAGATAAATGACCGTGAAATTGAAAATCACTACAAAATGAACTGTGAAAATAATGAAACTTGGCATGGTATCATCATTTCACCCGCATAGCATGTGTGAAAGAGTAGAGAGGGTCACGGCAAAAACTGGACGCACTTCGTGTACAAACTGGACAATCTCTTTCGGAGTATCAGGGTTTCGGACGAGAACTCATTTGTTACACGGGCACTTCAATGTTTTTTAAACTTGTTTGAACTCTGGACTTCTTTTGTGTTCAGGATGCAGCATTCAAAGCGACGTCATCAATTTCCAACATGTTCTGACATCATTTGTTGTTTTTCAGTCATTTACCTAATTGTTTAGAGAGCTAAATGACAGTGAAATTGAAAATCACTACAAAATAAACTGTGAAAATGTTGAAACTTGGCATGGTATCATCATTTCACCCGCATAGCATGTGCGAAACAGAAGAGAGGGTCACGGCAAAAACTGGACGCACTTCGTGTACAAACTGGCCAATCTCTTTCGGAGTATCAAGGTTTAGGACGAGAACTCATCTGTTACACGGGCACTTCAATGTTTTTTAAACTTATTTGAACTCCGGATTTCTTTTGTGTTCAGTATGCAGCATTCAAAGACACGTCATCAATTTCCAACATGTTCTGACATCAGTCATTTACCTAATTGTTTAGAGAGCTAAATGACCGTGAAATTGAAAATCACTACAAAATGAACTGTGAAAATGTTGAAACTTGGCATGGTATCATCATTTCACCCGCATAGCATGTGCGAAAGAGTAGAGAGGGTCACGGCAAAAACTGGATGCACTTCATGTACAAACTGGACAATCTCTTTCGGAGTATCAGGGTTTTGGACGAGAACTCATCTGTTACACGGGCAC
>NW_025228985.1:16613-19002 GCF_018294505.1 Triticum aestivum
GTAGAGAGGGTCACGGCAAAAACTGGACGCACTTCGTGTACAAACTGGACAATCTCTTTCGGAGTATCAGGGTTTCGGACGAGAACTCATCTGTTACACGGGCACTTCAATGTTTTTTAAACTTATTTGAACTTCGGACTTCTTTTGTGTTCAGTATGCAGCATTCAAAGCGACGTCATCAATTTCCAACATGTTCTGACATCATTTGTTGGTTTTCAGTCATTTACCTAATTGTTTAGAGAGCTAAATGACTGAAATTGAAAATCACTACAAAATGAACTATGAAAATGTTGAAACTTGGCATGGTATCATCATTTCACCCGCATAGCATGTCCGAAAGAGTAGAGAGGCCCACGGCAAAAACTGGACGCACTTCCAGTACAAACTGGACAATCTCTTTCGGAGAAGGGTTTCGGAAGAGAACTCATCTGTTACACAGGCACTTCAATGTTTTTTAAACTTATTTGAACTCCGGACTTCTTTTGTGTTAAGTATGCAGCATTCAAAGCGACGTCATCAATTTCCAACATGTTCTGACATCATTTGTTGTTTTTCAGTCATTTACCTAATTGTTTAGAGAGCTAAATGACCGTGAAATTGAAAATCACTACAAAATGAACTGTGAAAATGTTGAAACCAAGCATGGTATCATCATTTCACCCACATAGCATGTGCGAAAGAGTAGAGAGGGTCACGGCAAAAACTGGACGCACTTCATGTACAAACTGGACAATCTCTTTCGGAGTATCAGGGTTTCAGACGAGAACTCATCTGTTACACGGGCACTTCAATGTTTTTTAAACTTAGTTGAACTCTCGACTTCTTTTTTGTTCAGTATGCAGCATTCAAAGCGAAGTCATCAATTTCCAACATGTTCTGACATCATTTGTTGTTTTTCAGTCATTTACCTAATTGTTTAGAGAGCTAAATAACCGTGAAATTGAAAATCACTACAAAATGAACTGTGAAAATGTTGAAACTTGGCATGGTATCATCATTTCACCCGCATAGCATGTGCGAAAGAGTAGAGAGGGTCACGGCAAAAACTGGACGCACTTCGTGTACAAACTGGACAATCTCTTTCGGAGTATCAGGGTTTCGGACGAGAACTCATCTGTTACACGGGCACTTCAATGTTTTTTAAACTTATTTGAACTCCGGACTTCTTTTGTGTTCAGTATGCAGCATTCAAAGCGACGTCATCAATTTTCAACATGTTCTGACATCATTTGTTGTTTTTCAGTCATTTACCTAAATGTTTAGAGAGCTAAATGATCGTGAAATTGAAAATCACTACAAAATGAACTATGAAAATGTTGAAACTTGGCATGGTATCATTATTTCACCTGCATAGCATGTGCGAAAGAGTGGGGAGGGACACGGCAAAAACTGGACGCACTTCGTGTACAAATTGGACAATCTCTTTCGGAGTATCAAGGTTTAGGACGAGAACTCATCTGTTACACGGGCACTTCAATGTTTTTTAAACTTATTTGAACTCCGGATTTCTTTTGTGTTCAGTATGCAGCATTCAAAGAGACGTCATCAATTTCCAACATGTTCTGACATCATTTGTTGTTTTTCAGTCATCTACCTAATTGTTTAGAGAGCTAAATGACTGTGAAATTGAAAATCACTACAAAATGAACTATGAAAATGTTGAAACTTGGCATGGTATCATCATTTCACCCGCATAGCATGTGAGAAAGAGTAGAGAGGGCACGGCAAAAACTGGACGCACTTCGTGTACAAATTGGACAATCTCTTTCGGAGTATCAAGGTTTAGGACGAGAACTCATCTGTTACACGGGCACTTCAATGTTTTTTAAACTTATTTGAACTCCATATTTCTTTTGTGTTCAGTATGCAGCATTCAAAGACACCTCATCAATTTCCAACATGTTCTGACATCATTTGTTCTTTTTCAGTCATTTACCCAATTGTTTAGAGAGCTAAATGACCGTGAAATTGAAAATCACTACAAAATGAACTGTGAAAATGTTGAAACTTGGCATGGTACCATCATTTCGCCTGCATAGCATGTGTGAAAGTGTAGAGAGGGTCACGGCAAAAACTGGACGCACTTCGTGTACAAACTGGACAATCTCTTTCGGAGTATGAGGGTTTCGGACGAGAACTCATCTGTTACACGGGCATTTCAATGTTTTTTAAACCTATTTGAACTCCGGACTTCTTTTGTGTTCAGTATGCAGCATTCAAAGCGACGTCATCAATTTCCAACATGTTCTGACATCATTTGTTATTTTTCAGTCATTTACCTAATTGTTTAGAGAGCTAAATGACCGTGAAATTGAAAATCACTACAAAATGAACTGTGAAAATGTTGAAACCTGGCATGGTATCATCATTTCACCCGCATAGCATGGGC
>NW_025228985.1:22770-23696 GCF_018294505.1 Triticum aestivum
GAGAACTCATCTGTTACACGGGCACTTCAATGTTTTTTAAACTTATTTGAACTTCGGACTTCTTTTGTGTTCAGTATGCAGCATTCAAAGCGACGTCATCAATTTCCAACATGTTCTGACATCATTTGTTGTTTTTCAGTCATTTACCTAATTGTTTAGAGAGCTAAATGACCGTGAAATTGAAAATCACTACAAAATGAACTGTGAAAATGTTGAAACCTGGCATGGTATCATCATTTCACCCGCATAGCATGTGCGAAAGAGTAGAGAGGGTCACGGCAAAAACTGGACGCACTTCGTGTACAAACTGGACAATCTCTTTCGGAGTATCAGGGTTTTGGACGAGAACTCATCTGTTACACGGGCACTTCAATGTTTTTTAAACTTATTTGAACTCCGGACTTCTTTTGTGTTCAGTATGCAGCATTCAAAGCGATGTCATCAATTTCCAACATGTTCTGACATCATTTGTTGTTTTTCAGTCATTTACCTAATTGTTTAGAGAGCTAAATGACCGTGAAATTGAAAATCACTACAAAATGAACTGTGAAAATGTTGAAACCTAGCATGGTATTATCATTTCACCCACATAGCATGTGCGAAAGAGTAGAGAGGGTCACGGCAAAAACTGGACGCACTTCGTGTACAAACTGGACAATCTCTTTCGGAGTATCAGGGTTTTGGACGAGAACTCATCTGTTACACGGGCACTTCTATGTTTTTTAAACTTATTTAAACTCCAGACTTCTTTTGTGTTCAGTATGCAGCATTCAAAGCGACGTCATCAATTTCCAACATGTTCTAACATCATTTGTTGTTTTTCAGTCATTTACCTAATTGTTTAGAGAGCTAAATGATCGTGAAATTGAAAATCACTACAAAATGAACTGTGAAAATGTTTAAACTTGGCATGGTATCATCATTTC
>NW_025228985.1:29881-30238 GCF_018294505.1 Triticum aestivum
GGTCACGGCAAAAACTGGACGCACTTCGTGTACAAACTGGACAATCTCTTTCGGAGTATCAGGGTTTTGGACGAGAACTCATCTGTTAGACGGGCACTTCAATGTTTTTTAAACTTATTTGAACTCCGGACTTCTTTTGTGTTCAGTATGCAGCATTCAAAGCGACGTCATCAATTTCCAACATGTTCTGACATCATTTATTGGTTTTCAGTCATTTACCTAATTGTTTTGTGAGCTAAATGACCGTGAAATTGAAACTCACTACAAAATGAACTATGAAAATGTTGCAACTTGGCATGGTATCATCATTTCACCCGCATAGCATGTGCAAAAGAGTAGAGAGGGTCACGGCAAAAA
>NW_025228985.1:30386-31283 GCF_018294505.1 Triticum aestivum
ACTTCAATGTTTTTTAAACTTATTTGAACTCCGGACTTCTTTTGTGTTCAGTATGCAGCATTCAAAGCGACGTCATCAATTTCCAACATGTTCTGACATCATTTGTTGTTTTTCAGTCATTTACCTAATTGTTTAGAGAGCTAAATGACCGTGAAATTGAAAATCACTACAAAATGAACTGTGAAAATGTTGAAACCTGGCATGGTATCATCATTTCACCCGCATAGCATGTGCGAAAGAGTAGAGAGGGTCACGGCAAAAACTAGACGCACTTCGTGTACAAACTGGACAATCTCTTTCGGAGTATCAGGGTTTTGGACGAGAACTCATCTGTTAGACGGGCACTTCAATGTTTTTTAAACTTATTTGAACTCGGGACTTCTTTTGTGTTTAGTATGCAGCATTCAAAGCGAGGTCATCAATTTCCAACATGTTCTGACATCATTTATTGGTTTTCAGTCATTTACCTAATTGTTTAGAGAGCTAAATGACCGTGAAATTGAAAATCACTACAAAATGAACTATGAAAATGTTGCAACTTGGCATGGTATCATCATTTCACTCGCATAGCATGTGCAAAAGAGTAGAGAGGGTCACGGCAAAAACTGGACGCACTTCATGTACAAACTGGACAATCTCTTTCGAAGTATCAGGGTTTCGGACGAGAACTCATCTGTTACACGGGCACTTCAACGTTTTTTAAACTTATTTGAACTCCGGACTACTTTTGTGTTTAGTATGCAGCATTCAAAGTGATGTCATCAATTTCCAACATGTTCTGACATCATTTGTTGTTTTTCAGTCATTTACCTAATTGTTTAGAGAGCTAAATGACCGTGAAATTGAAAATCACTACAAAATGAACTGTGAAAATGTTGAAACCTAGCATGGTATCAT
>NW_025228986.1:0-766 GCF_018294505.1 Triticum aestivum
GTGACCCTCTCTACTCTTTCGCACATGCTATGCGGGTGAAATGATGATACCATGCCAAGTTTCAACATTTTCAGAATTCATTTTGTAGTGATTTTCAATTTCACGGTCATTTAGCTCTCTAAACAATTAGGTAAATGACCGAAAAAAACAAATGATGTTAGAACATGTTGGAAATTGATGACGTTGCTTTGAATGCTGCATACTGAACACAAAAGAAGTCCGGAGTTCAAATAAGTTTAAAAAACATTGAAGTGCCCGTGTAACAGATGAGTTCTCGTCCGAAACCCTGATACTCCGAAAGAGTTTGCCCAATTTGTACGTGACATGCGTCAAGTTTTTGCCGTGACCCTCTCTACTCTTTCGCACATGCTATGTGGGTGAAATGATGATATCATGCCAAGTTTCAACATTTTTAGAATTCATTTTGTAGTGATTTTCAATTTCACTGTCATTTAGCTCTCTAAACAATTAGGTAAATGACCAAAAAACTACAAATGATGTTAGAACATTGTAACGCCCGGATAATCTTGCTACAGTAATCCCACGCTAATCATGGCACGTCATCCCGATTACTGTTGCTATCCTTGAAATAATTCGAAACCGTTCAAATTCAAAATTCAAATTGATGAAAACAATAAAAGTTTTCAAAATTTAAAGTAAAATTGTTCGGTGGTTGACGAATATTACAAGGGTAATTATGATGCAACAAACAAATTTTTATTAAATGCCTAAGTGTTTATAGATAAATAAAAAACATAAAAGAAAA
>NW_025228986.1:2741-11219 GCF_018294505.1 Triticum aestivum
TCCGGTTTAATTAAATTAATTAACTAGTTAAGTTTAATTAAACTGTAATTAGATTAACCTAAACCCTAATTAATTTAAATAGAGAATGACAGGTGGGTCCCACTGGACCCACATGTCAGGGTTGACTCAGTCAACCCCTGTTGACTTCTGACGTCAGCATGACATCATGCTGACGTCATAAATCCATTTTTTCGAATTAATTAAATAATTAATTAAATTCCAGAAATTGTTAAAATCTTCTAAAAATCATATCTTTTAATCCGTAACTCAGAACGACGTGACGATTCCGGATACGCAGTCCGTTCGTCCGCCACACCCCCCTAACCTATCGAACCCGCAACTTTCCCCCTCCGGCTCCTCTGCCCGAAAACGCGAAACACCGGGAATACTTTCCCGGATGTTCCCCCTTTCGTCGGTATCACCTACTATCGCGATTGGGCACACCTAGCATCGTTACTTGTCATGTCATGCATCGATATGCATTTGTTTGCATGGTATTCATTGTTTCTTCCCCCTCTTCTCTCCGGTAGACTACGAGACCGAAGCTGCTGCTGCCCAGTTCGACTACGGAGTTGACGACCCCTCTCTCTTGCCAGAGCAACCAGGCAAGCCCCCCCCCTTTGATCACCAGATATCGCCTATTCTACTCTATACTGCTTGCATTAGAGTAGTGTAGCATGTTACTGCTTTCATTAATCCTATTCTGATGCATAGCCTGACATTGTCGCTACATCTGTTGATACCTTACCTGCAATCCTAAATACTTAGTATAGGATGCTAGTTTATCATTGTTGGCCCTACCTTCGTGTCAGTCTGCCTTGCTATAATATTGGGCCGTGATCACTCGGGAGGTGATCACGGGTATATACTATACATACATACATACTATACAGATGGTGACTAAAGTCGGGTCAGCTCGAAGAGTACCCGCGAGTGATTCACGGATTGGGGGCTGAAAGGACCTTGTCCCGACGGCCCTCTGTGTGGATCTTTGTGGCGGAGCGGCAGGGCAGGTTGAGACCACCTAGGAGACAGGTGGGCCTGGCCCTGTTCGGCGTTCGCGGATACTTAACACGCTTAACGAGATCTTGGTATTTGATCTGAGTCTGGCTACGAGCCTATACGCACTAACCATCTACGTGGGAGTAGTTATGGGTATCCCGACGTCGTGGTATCAGCCGAAGCACTTCAGACGTCAGCGACGGAGCGGCGCGCGCCGGATTGGAACGTAAGCCTGCTCTTGTATTAAGGGGGCTAGTTCTGCTTTCGGCCGCGTACGCAACGTGCAGGTGTGCTATGGGCGATGGGCCCAGACCCCTGTGCGCTTAGGTTTAGACCGGCGTGCTGGCCTCTCTGTTTTGCCTAGGTGGGGCTGCGACGTGTTGATCTTCCGAGGCCGGGCATGACCCAGGAAAGTGTGCCCGGCCAAATGGGATCGAGCGTGTTGGGTTATGTGGTGCACCCCTGCAGGGAAGTTAATCTATTCGAATAGCCGTGATCTTCGGTAACAGGACGACTTGGAGTTGTACCTTGACCTTATGACAACTAGAACCGGATACTTAATAAAACACACCCTTCCAAGTGCCAGATACAACCGGTGGTCGCTCTACCTCAGGGATATGAGGAGGGGATCGCCGGGTAGGATTATGCTATGAGATGATACTTGGAGATGCTACTTGGAGGACTTCAATCTACTCTCTTATACTTGATGCAAGACGAAGGTGACCAGAAGCGTAGTCTTCGACAGGATTAGTTATCCCCCTCTTATTCTGGCATTCTGCAGTTCAGTCCACTGATATGGCCCCTTTACACATATACCCATGCATATGTAGTGTAGTTCCTTGCTTGCGAGTACTTTGGATGAGTACTCACGGTTGCTTTCTCCCCCCTTTTCTCCCCCTTTCCTTTCTTTCTGGTTGTCGCAACCAGATGCTGGAGTCCAGGAGTCAGACGCCACCGTCGTCGACGACCCCTACTACACCGGAGGTGCCTTCTACTACGTGCTGCCCGCCGACGACGACCTGGAGTAGTTAGGAGGATCCCAGGCAGGAGGCCTGCGCCTCCTTCGATCTGTATCCCAGTTTGTGCTAGCCTTCTTAAGGCAAACTTGTTTAACTTATGTCTGTACTCAGATATTGTTGCTTCCGCTGACTCGTCTATGATCGAGCACTTGTATTCGAGCCCTCGAGGCCCCTGGCTTGTATTATGATGCTTGTATGACTTATTTTATTTGTAGAGTTGTGTTGTGATATCTTCCCGTGAGTCCTTGATCTTGATCGTACACATTTGCGTGCATGATTAGTGTACGATTGAATCGGGGGCGTCACAAGTTGGTATCAGAGCCGACTGCCTGTAGGAATCCCCCTTCCACACTCCTTGGCCGAAGTCGAGTCTAGTCACTATAAAACTTTTACTAACATGGCTGTGAGCCTTACGGGCCCACGTCGCCATTGGGTGGTACTAGGATCTTTTACTCCTCGACCTTTATTCTGGGACTCTGAACTCTTTTCTACTCGGGTTAAACGAAATTACTAACTTTGACTTTAGGATCCCGTTACCACGTTCACCCCAAAGTTGGATAAGCCATAGTTATTTTGCAGGATAGCATTTTGAATAGTGCCCGTGTTGTCATTTGACTCCATTGAAACATCTTTGTTTTCAGATCGAACCCGCGAGGCAGGTCGTGCGCCACACTGCGGCCATTGGTGCCTCAGGATCACCTGCTGTGCTAGCTGATATGATGACCTATCTGGGTTATCGCTGGCACCCTGACTACACCATCTACGAGGAGTACTAGGACTTTAACCAGGAGCAGTACCGTGCCATCGTCCACCTCTACTCTCGGGAGTATGAGTCCACTACCGTGCTGCACACCGCTCATGGTGTTGGAGTGACCATCGAGATGGCAGTCCACGATGCGGCTCATGCTGCTCTGACACGTCTTCGTGGAGAGTATCAGGCATTGGACACTTCCCCTTTCAGGCACATTCCTATCGCATCTGACGTTGGTGCGGAGGGATACTACACTGCCGCCTACTCCACCGTCACCCGAGAGCCTTTCCACCATCAGCGCCTGGTTCTGCATGCTGATGGGCTGGACCGAGCTAACAGAGCTCTTCGCCACGAGTTGTACACCACTCGTGAGCACCTTTACAGGGCTCTGACGCGGTTGCACCCCTTTGTCCGGTCTGGACAGCTGCCGCATTCTGCGATCTACCCAGCCAGGACCGTGATGCCCCACGGTGTCGGATGGCCAGAGGTGGGAGGCTACTCTCCCGCACTTGGTCCTCTTCTGCCACCTGAGCGTCGGGTTCTACACCGGAGTATCCGCGGCCCCCAGGCCACTGACGTGGAGGACTATCCGTTGCCTCACTACCAGCTGTCAGGTTACAGCTACCTTCACAGTACCTCCTGGGACTGATGTAGTCTTGTTCATTAGTCTTAGATGCACTCGCGAGCCTGCGTGCCGCCTATGATGACTTAGTCTATGTACGGAACTCTGTGTACTGAACTCTATGTCCGACCCCTTTTGTAAGTTGTGCCGACTATCTATGTGGTATCTGTCGTGCTCCTTTCATTATGCATGTTTCATCATGAATGACTCTTGTCTATGCAAATTCTCAATACTGAACTACCCCTGTTATATATTAGCAGGATGGTTAGACCAGCTGGTCGTGGTCGTGGTGGCAACTTCCCACCACCGCCTGAGTACATGGCTGGTATGATCCAACAACTTGAGATGAATCGCCAGTTCATGGAAAACATGATGGCTCAGTTTCCTCGCCCCAATACGAACCAGCATCCAAACACAACAACTCTGCAGGATTTCATACGCCTCAACCCAAGTGTGTACCGCAGCTTAACCCAACAGCTGGATGCTGATGACTGGCTTCGTGACATCACCTATGAAATGGAGTCTGCTGATGTAGCCCCTGCCAGCTATGTCACTTTTGCTTCCTTCTTCCTGAAGGGACCCGCAGCTCAATGGTGGGACAGCCATAGGCGTACTCTGCCAGTTGGGACAATCATCTCCTGGCCAGACTTTCAGGCTGCCTTCCGTGCCCGCTTCATTCCTCAGGGAGTCATGGACCGGAAGAAGCGTGAGTTTCGCAACCTCACCCAAGGCAACAAGACTGTTGAAGCTTATCAGCGGGAGTTTCTGGACTTGTCTCGCTATGCTGAAGAGGACATTGCAACTGATGCACGTAGGCAGGAGAAGTTCCGTGACGGCCTTCAAGCTGACATCAAGCTCGCACTTCTAGTGCACGACTTTGCTGATTTCGCCACCTTGGTGAATAAGGCCATCAATGTTGAGACTGGTCTTCAAGAACACCATAGCTCTCAAAGGCGCAACCGTGACACGGGCTCATCTTCGGGCCCGCCCTCGCAGAAGCGTAAGATATGGATCCCGAACAGCATGTACCGTCCAAATGCACCAGCCCCAAGGCAGTCTTACGCTGCACCTCGTCTGCCTACTGCTCCAACTAGGCTGCCAAGGCTTCCAGCTCCGCCACCCCAAGCTCATGTTCCCACTCCCAATAATGGCCTGTGCTACAAGTGTGGTCAACCAGGTCATCGTGCTAGGGATTGCATTCAGAATCAGAATCAACTGGCCCTTCCAGCCGCTGGCCGTGGAAACAACCAGGCCCGCAACAACAATGCCAAGTCTTATGGCCATGTTCATGCCAACCACATTGATATGAATGAAGCTCAAGACCAGCCTGCTACTGTGATGGGTACACTCCTCGTAAATTCAGTACCAGCATCCGTTTTATTTGATACAGGTGCATCGCATTCATTCATGTCAGAAGATTTTGCATACAAGCACGATGTTAAATTTGAGTAGATGAACACTTCGGTAGTGGTAAAAACCGCCGCGGGACAATGTCAGACCTCCATGGTTGGCATTGACGTCCCTATGGAAATCGAAGGGTTGGAGTTTCGTGCCTCGCCCATTATACTGAAATCGTCTAACATCGACCTCATTCTGGGAATGGATTGGTTAAAGGCGCATACCGCTTCTATCGTTTGCGCCACTAAGACCGTCCATCTGCTACACCCTTCTGATGAAATAATTAGCTATGATGCTCATCTGGTTCGGAATGCCGAGGCCAGGCTTTATGCCTTAAACGCATTGAACGTTGCACCACTCAAGGGCATTGAAAACATTCCCGTCGTGCGTGAATTCCTAGACGTCTTTCCTGAAGAACTCCCAGGGATTCCCCCTGCTAGAGCTGTCGAATTCGTCATCGACTTGAAACCAGGCACCACTCCTATAGCCAAGCGACCCTACAAGATGCCGCCGCATGAACTCCTTGAGCTTAAGGAGGAAATCGATAAATCTCTTCAAAGTGGTTTCATTCGCCCAAGTTGCTCTCCTTGGGGAGCACCTTCTCTCTTTGTCAAGAAGAAAGATGGGACAAACCGATTGGTCCAAGACTACCGTCCTATAAATCAAGCTACCATTCAGAATAAGTATCCTCTTCCTCGGATCAATGATCTGTATGATCAATTGGCTGGATCATCAGTGTTCTCTAAACTCGACTTGAGGTTGGGTTACCACCAGATCCGTGTTCGTGAGGAAAATATCCCCAAGACCGCATTCGTGACTCGATACGGATCTTACGAGTACACCGTCATGTCTTTCGGCTTAACCAATGCTCCAGCCACCTTCTCTCGCCTGATGAACTATATATTCATGGATTACCTCGACAAGTTCGTCGTGGTTTATCTGGATGATATTCTGGTATTTTCCAAGAACGAAGAGGAACATGCTGAACATCTTCGCCTCGTGCTGGAAAAACTACGAGAGCATCAACTTTATGCCAAGTTCTCCAAATGTGAATTCTGGCTTCCCGAAGTAACCTATCTCGGGCATGTCATCTCTAAGGATGGTATTGCCGTCAACCCTGAACGAGTTCAGGCTATTCTCGATTGGACTCCTCCGAAGAACGTTAAGCAAGTCAGAAGTTTTCTCGGTCTCGCCAGCTACTGCCGTCGATTCGTCGAGAACTTCTCCAAGATTGCCAGGCCTCTGACTAACCTATTGCATAAGGGCGTCAAGTTCCAATGGACAGACAAATGTCAGGAAAGCTTCCAGGCACTCAAAGACAAGTTGACTTCTGCCCCAGTACTAGCTCCACCTGATACTAAGAAGGACTTCGTCATTTACTGCGACGCTTCCCGTCAAGGATTAGGCTGTGTCCTAATGCAAGAGCGCAAAGTGGTTGATTATGCCTCTCGTCAATTGCGCCCTCACGAAGAGAACTACCCAGTTCATGACCTCGAACTTGCTGCTGTCATTCATGCACTAAAACAGTGGCGACATTACCTACTCGGTAATCGTTGCGAGATCTTCACTGACCACCAAAGTCTGAAGTATCTATTTACTCAGCCAGACCTGAACCTCCGTCAGCAGAGATGGATGGAGACTGTTGCAGACTTTGATTTGGGTATTTCCTATACCCCAGGCAAGGCTAATGTAATGGCTGATGCCTTGAGCCGCAAGTCTTACTGCAACCACCTCCAGGTTCACAAAGTTCAGCCCTCACTTGTTGAAGAATTCAGAAAACTAAACCTCCATATTGTTCCTCCGGGTGCACTCGCTCCCCCTCCCCCGGAGTTCCGCAAGATGAATCTCCGTGTTGTTTCCCAGGGTTCCCTCTATACCCTGGCTGTTGAACCCGATCTCGTGGGCACCATAAAGACAATGCAGGGATTTGACTCTGAAGTCTACAAGATTAAGCAAGACCTCAAAGAAGGAGGTTCCTCATCCTTCACTATTGCTGATGATGGCGCCTTGTACTTCAAAGGCCGCCTAGTGGTGCCGTGTAAGAAGGAAAACCTGAATATGACCCAGGAGGTTATGAAAGAAGCTCATGATACGCCTCTATGTATCCATCCTGGTAGTACGAAGATGTATCAAGACATCCGCCAGAGATTCTGGTGGTCTAATATGAAGCAAGACATTGCTCGTTATGTTGTTGAATGTGACGTTTGCCGTCGTATCAAAGCAGAACATCAAAGGCCTGCTGGAACTCTGCAACCTATATCTATTCCGGAATGGAAATGGGACCATGTCGAGATGGACTTCGTTACTGGATTCCCCAAATCGCAGAAAGGCAATGATGTTATTCTTGTCGTCATTGACCGACTTTCTAAAGTTGCACATTTTCTGGCTGTCAAGGAACGATCACTGCTAGTCAGCTGGCAAACCTCTACATGACCAGAATTGTCTCGCTTCACGGTATTCCGCTGGTTATCAGTTCAGACCGTGGCAGTTTATTCACTTCAAGATTCTGGGCAAGTTTCCAAGAAGCTATGGGCACTCATCTATCTTTCAGCACTGCTTTTCATCCTCAGTCACAAGGGCAAGTTGAACGTGTCAACCAAGTTCTCGAAGACAAGCTTCGAGCTTGTGTTATTTCCTTCGGCAAGAAATGGGAGGAATCTCTTCCGTATGCTGAGTTCTCTTATAATAATAGCTATCAAGCTAGTCTGAAGATGGCCCCCTTCGAAGTGTTATATGGACGAAAGTGCCGAACCCCTCTGAACTGGTCAGAAACTGGGGAACGTCCACTCTTCGGTCCGGATATTATCCAACATGCCGAAGAACAAGTCCGCATTATTCGCGAGAATCTCAAGACTGCTCAGTCCCGCCAAAAGAGTAATTATGACCGTCATCATAAAGACATGGTCTATCAACCTGGCGAAAAGGCCTATCTTCGCGTTACACCAATGAAGGGTGCTCACCGCTTCGGGATCAAGGGCAAGCTAGCTCCTCGCTATATTGGCCCATTCACTATTCTCGAGAGGCGTGGAAAAGTAGCATATCAACTGGAGCTTCCATCGAACCTTTCTCAGGTTCACGATGTGTTCCATGTATCACAACTCCGCCGTTGCTTCAAGGACCCAATCCGAGCTGTGGATCATGAAGTGCTCGAATTGCAACAGGACCTCTCCTATAAAGAGCATCCGGTCCGCATTCTCGACCAAGCTGAACGCCGCACACGTCAGAAGGCGATCAAGTTCCTCAAGGTCCAGTGGTCGAATCACTCTGAAGACGAAGCCACCTGGGAACGCGAGGATCGCCTGCGTGATGAATACCCCGCACTGTTTCCTTCTACCTCCTAAAATCTCGGGACGAGATTTCTTGTAGTGGAGGAGATTTGTAACACCCGGATAATCTTGCTACAGTAATCCCACGCTAATCATGGCACGTCATCCCGATTACTGTTGCTATCCTCGAAATAATTCGAAACCGTTCAAATTCAAAATTCAAATTGATGAAAACAATAAAAGTTTTCAAAATTTAAAGTAAAATTGTTCGGTGGTTGACGAATATTACAAGGGTAATTATGATGCAACAAACAAATTTTTATTAAATGCCTAAGTGTTTATAGATAAATAAAAAACATAAAAGAAAATAAATAAAAGGAAAACAGAAAAACAATAAAAAAAAGGAGGCAAACCCCCCCC
>NW_025228986.1:12592-15341 GCF_018294505.1 Triticum aestivum
GTAATTAGATTAACCTAAACCCTAATTAATTTAAATAGAGAATGACACGTGGGTCCCACTGGACCCACATGTCAGGGTTGACTCAGTCAACCCCTGTTGACTGCTGACGTCAGCATGACATCATGCTGACGTCATAAATCCATTTTTTCGAATTAATTAAATAATTAATTAAATTCCAGAAATTGTTAAAATCTTCTAAAAATCATATCTTTTAATCCGTAACTCGGATTAAAATATTTTCAACATGAAAGTTGCTCAGAACGACGTGACGATTCCGGATACGCAGTCCGTTCGTCCGCCACACCCCCCTAACCTATCGAACCCGCAACTTTCCCCCTCCGGCTCCTCTGCCCGAAAACGCGAAACACCGGGAATACTTTCCCGGATGTTTCCCCCTTTCGTCGGTATCACCTACTATCGCGATTGGGCACACCTAGCATCGTTACTTGTCATGTCATGCATCGATATGCATTTGTTTGCATGGTATTCATTGTTTCTTCCCCCTCTTCTCTCCGGTAGACTACGAGACCGACGCTGCTGCTGCCCAGTTCGACTACGGAGTTGACGACCCCTCTCTCTTGCCAGAGCAACCAGGCAAGCCCCCCCCCCTTTGATCACCAGATATCGCCTATTCTACTCTATACTGCTTGAATTAGAGTAGTGTAGCATGTTACTGCTTTCATTAATCCTATTCTGATGCATAGCCTGACATTGTCGCTACATCTGTTGATACCTTACCTGCAATCCTAAATACTTAGTATAGGATGCTAGTTTATCATTGTTGGCCCTACCTTCGTGTCAGTCGGCCTTGCTATAATATTGGGCCGTGATCACTCGGGAGGTGATCACGGGTATATACTATACATACATACATACTATACAGATGGTGACTAAAGTCGGGTCAGCTCGAAGAGTACCCGCTAGTGATTCACGGATTGGGGGCTGAAAGGACCTTGTCCCGACGGCCCTCTTTGTGGATCTTTGTGGCGGAGCGGCAGGGCAGGTTGAGACCACCTAGGAGACAGGTGGGTCTGGCCCTGTTCGGCGTTCGCGGATACTTAACACGCTTAACGAGATCTTGGTATTTGATCTGAGTCTGGCTACGAGCCTATACGCACTAACCATCTACGTGGGAGTAGTTATGGGTATCCCGACGTCGTGGTATCAGCCGAAGCACTTCAGACGTCAGCGACGGAGCGGCGCGCGCCGGATTGGAACGTAAGCCTGCTCTTGTATTAAGGGGGCTAGTTCTGCTTTCGGCCGCGTACGCAACGTGCAGGTGTGCTATGGGCGATGGGCCCAGACCCCTGTGCGCTTAGGTTTAGACCGGCGTGCTGGCCTCTCTGTTTTGCCTAGGTGGGGCTGCGACGTGTTGATCTTCCGAGGCCGGGCATGACCCAGGAAAGTGTGTCCGGCCAAATGGGATCGAGCGTGTTGGGTTATGTGGTGCACCCCTGCAGGGAAGTTAATCTATTCGAATAGCCGTGATCTTCGGTAACAGGACGACTTGGAGTTGTACCTTGACCTTATGACAACTAGAACCGGATACTTAATAAAACACACCCTTCCAAGTGCCAGATACAACCGGTGGTCGCTCTACCTCAGGGATATGAGGAGGGGATCGCCGGGTAGGATTATGCTATGAGATGATACTTGGAGATGCTACTTGGAGGACTTCAATCTACTCTCTTATACTTGATGCAAGACGAAGGTGACCAGAAGCGTAGTCTTCGACAGGATTAGTTATCCCCCTCTTATTCTGGCATTCTGCAGTTCAGTCCACTGATATGGCCCCTTTACACATATACCCATGCATATGTAGTGTAGTTCCTTGCTTGCGAGTACTTTGGATGAGTACTCACGGTTGCTTTCTCCCCCCTTTTCTCCCCCTTTCCTTTCTTTCTGGTTGTCGCAACCAGATGCTGGAGTCCAGGAGTCAGACGCCACCGTCGTCGACGACCCCTACTACACCGGAGGTGCCTTCTACTACGTGCTACCCGCCGACGACGACCTGGAGTAGTTAGGAGGATCCCAGGCAGGAGGCCTGCGCCTCCTTCGATCTGTATCCCAGTTTGTGCTAGCCTTCTTAAGGCAAACTTGTTTAACTTATGTCTGTACTCAGATATTGTTGCTTCCGCTGACTCGTCTATGATCGAGCACTTGTATTCGAGCCCTCGAGGCCCCTGGCTTGTATTATGATGCTTGTATGACTTATTTTATTTGTAGAGTTGTGTTGTGATATCTTCCCGTGAGTCCCTGATCTTGATCGTACACATTTGCGTGCATGATTAGTGTACGATTGAATCGGGGGCGTCACAAACATGTTGGAAATTGATGACGTCGCTTTGAATGCTGCATACTGAAGACAAAAGAAGTCCGAAGTTGAAATAAGTTTAAAAAACATTGAAGTGCCCGTGTAACAGATAAGTTCTTGTCCAAAACCCTGATACTCCGAAAGAGTTTGTCCAATTTGTACATGAAGTGCGTCCATTTTTTTCCGTGACCCTCTCTACTCTTTCGCACATGCTATGCGGGTGAAATGATGATACCATGCCAAGTTTCAACATTTTCAGAATTCATTTTGTAGTGATTTTCAATTTCATGGTCATTTAGCTCTCTAAACAATTAGGTAAATGACCGAAAAAACAAATGATGTTAGAAAATGTTGGAAATTGATGACGTCGCTTTGAATGCTGCATACTGAACACAAAAGAAGTCCGGAGTTCAAATAAGTTTAAAAAACATTGAA
>NW_025228986.1:17205-19948 GCF_018294505.1 Triticum aestivum
CTACTCTTTCGCACATGCTATGCAGGTGAAATGATGATACCATGCCAAGTTTCAACATTTTCAGAATTCATTTTGTAGTGATTTTCAATTTCACGGTCATTTAGCTCTCTAAACAATTAGGTAAATGACCGAAAAAAACAAATGATGTTAGAACATGTTGGAAATTGATGACGTCGCTTTGAATGCTACATACTGAACACAAAAGAAGTCCGGAGTTCCAATAAGTTTAAAAAACATTGAAGTGCCCGTGTAACAGATGAGTTCTCGTCCGAAACCCTGATACTCCGAAAGAGTTTGCCCAATTTGTATGTGACGTGCGTCAAGTTTTTGCCGTGACCCTCTCTACACTTTCGCACATGCTATTCGGGTGAAATGATGATACCATGTGTGACGCCCCCGATTCAATCATACACTAATCATATCTGAGTACAAGTGCTCGATCATAGACGAGTCAGCGGAAGCAACAATATCTGAGTACAGACATAAGTTAAACAAGTTTGCCTTAAGAAGGCTAGCACAAACTGGGATACAGATCGAAAGTGGCGCAGGCCTCCTGCCTGGGATCCTCCTAAACTACTCCAGGTCGTCATCAGCGGGCAGCACGTAGTAGTAGGCACCTCCGGTGTAGTAGGGGTCGTCGTCGACGGTGGCGTCTGGCTCCAGGGCTCCAGCATCTGGTTGCGACAACCAGGTAGAAGGAAAAGGGGAAAAGGGGGAGAAAAGCAACCGTGAGTACTCATCCAAAGTACTCGCAAGCAAGGAGCTACACTACATATGCATGGGTATATGTGTAAAGGGCCATATCAGTGGACTGAACTGCAGAATGCCAGAATAAGAGGGGGATAGCTAGTCCTATCGAAGACTACGCTTCTGGCAGCCTCCGTCTTGCAGCATGTAGAAGAGAGTAGACTGAAGTCCTCCAAGTAGCATCTCCAAGTAGCATCGCATAGCATAATCCTACCCGGCGATCCCCTCCTCGTCGCCCTGTAGAAAAGCGATCACCGGGTTGTCTGTGGAACTTGGAAGGGTGTATTTTATTAAGTATCCGGTTCTAGTTGTCATAAGGTCAAGGTACAACTCCAAGTCGTCCTGTTACCGAAGATCAAGGCTATTCGAATAGATTAACTTCCCTTCAGGGGTGCACCACATAGCCCAACACACTTGATCCCATTTGGCCGGACACACTTTCCTGGGTCATGCCCGGCCGCGGAAGATCAACACGTCGCAGCCCCACCTAGGCAAAACAGAGAGGCCAGCATGCCGGTCTAAACCTAAGCGCACAGGGGTCTGGGCCCATCGCCCATAGCACACTTGCACGTTGCGAGGGCGGCCGAAAGCAGACCTAGCCTAGTGGCGTTCCAGTCCAATTCGGCGCGCGCCGCTCCGTCGCTGACGTCTGAAGTGCTTCGGCTGGTACCACGACGCCGGGATACCCATAACTACTCCCACGTAGATGGTTAGTGCGTATAGGCTCGTAGCCAACTCAGATCAAATACCAAGATCTCGTTAAGCGTGTTAAGTATCCGCGAACGCCGAACAGGGCCAGGCCCACCTGTCTCCTAGGTGGTCTCAACCTGCCCTGCCGCTCCGCCACAAAGTAACAGTCGGGGGCCGTCGGGAACCCAGGCCCACCTCTACCGGGATGGAGCCGCCTGTCCTTTCAGCCCCCCATCTCCGAACAGTATCACAGGTAATGTAACAGTGTAAAGTATATATTATATGCCCGTGATCACCTCCCGAAGTGATCACAGCCCAGTAGTATAGCATGGCAGACAGACAAGAGTGTAGGGCCACTGATGGAACACTAGCATCCTATACTAAGCATTTAGGATTGCGGGTAAGGTATCAATGACTGTAGCAGCAATGACAGGCTATGCATCAGAATAGGATTAACGGAAAGCAGTAACATGCTACACTACTCTAATGCAAGCAGTATAGACAAGAGTAGGCGATATCTGGTGATCAAAGGGGGGGGGGCTTGCCTGGTTGCTCTGGCAAGAGAGAGGGGTCGTCAACTCCGTAGTCGAACTGGTCAGCAGCAGCGTCGGTCTCGTAGTCTACTGGAGAGAAGAGGGGGAAGAAATAATGAATACAGAGCAAACAAAGCATCACAAAATATAACAAGGCAATTCGCGGTGTTCGGTGTGCCCTAACGCAGTAGTAGGTGATACCGGTGAAGGGGGGAAAACATCCGGGAAAGTATCCCGGTGTTTCGTGTTTTTGGACAGATGAACCAGAGGTGAAATGTTGCAGGTTCACTATGCTAGGGACGCGTGGCGGACGAACGGGCTGCGTATCTGGAATCGTCTCGTCGTTCTGAGCAACTTTCATGTAGAAAGTATTTTCATCTGAGCTACGGTTTATTTTACATGATTTTCTAAAGTTTTAATCATTTTTAGAATTTATTTAATTATTTAATTCTAACCTTATCTAGAATAGTGCATGCTGACGTCATCATGACGTCAGCAGTCAACAGAGAGTTGACTGGTCAACTGACGTGTGGGTCCCGTTCGTCATTGTCTGAGATTAACCAAAACAGATTAATTAGTTTAATTAGTAATTAGGATAATCTAATCAGGATTAGTTAAGTTAATTAATTTAGTTAACCAATTAATTAATTAATGTTTTTATTATTTTCTTTTAATCTCTTTTTTTTATAAACGTTCCAGGGGCTAGGCCCCACATGTCATTGGGTCAGGGGGCCTTAGCGGGCGCCGGCGCTAGCGGCAGCGGGTGTGCTGCC
>NW_025228986.1:21221-29178 GCF_018294505.1 Triticum aestivum
AAGGGGATTGAGCTCCTCCCGATCCAGATCCAGAGCGAGGGGGAGCATCGTGGAGGAAGTGGGGAGTGGGCTAGGGTTTGACGGGTGGAGTGGGGGGTTATGGGGAGTGGGGGGTGGCCGGTTGGGCCGGCCCGTTCGGGCGGCGGAGGCCAGCTGGGCCGTTTGGCCCGAGGGGGGGGGCTCTTTCAATCTTTTTTTTGTTTACTGTTTTGTCTTCTCCTTTTCCTTATTTTCTTATCTATTTTATTTCTAGTTTCTTTTACTTTTAGTTTTATAAAAATTACCACTAGTGCCCAAATTTGTATTTATCATCAAACTACTGTAAGATTAATTCTTAACCCATAATAAAATAGTTTTAGCATTTTATAAATTCAATGGGCATTTGTTTAATTGTTTTCACTACTGTTTTAATCATTTTAGAGCGTTTAAACATTTTATCAAAGTTTGGTTTCTCCACCATAATTACTTACGATTTATTTGACACAACCCAAACATTTTAGTTTTGATATTTGAAAATTTTATTGTTTGCCTATATTTTAAATTTTAATTTGAATCGTTTTTGAACTAACTCGAGTTTATCAACAGTAACCGTGGTGACGTGGCATCGTTAACGCGGGATTATTGTAGCCTAATTATCCGGGCGTCACAATTCTCCTCCACTACAAGAAATCTCGTCCCGAGATTTAGGAGCGGTTATAAGGGGGAAGGGATCTGGTTTCGAAACTCTAACGATTCTTCTCGGTCATAGTTGCTCTTCTCGAAGAGGTCGATCCGTTACATTGACGTCTTTATTTCTGTGCTTCAGGTCATCATGGTGAAGTCGTCCTTTTCTTCAGGAACTCCAACGTACTTACGAATAGGTAAGGGGCAGCTCGGCTACGACAGAATGCTTATGAGAGAGACAATCTGGGGTTAACCCATGAATGAGCATAAGAGTATCTCTTGAGTTGAACCAATAAAATATGTCGAGGGTAAGGTACGAAGGTACAATAAGAGGTTCCAAGCGGATAGATAGTTTCTCGAAGTCTGAACCGGAGTGAGAAAGGGTTTCAGAGCAACGAGAGTAAGTATTGCGTCTGATACCAGAATAGAGCATTAGGAAGGTGGCCCGTGAATTAAATATGAAGCCAAGCGTGGGAAATAACCATTAGTAACAGGGCTGTACAGGAGAGTCAGGTTTTGATCCTGTGGAACTGTGGGTTATGGGCCCACCATGTGGGTTAAACGTTGAAAGAGCGGTGACATCTTGCACGGTTATGATAGCAAGGCATGCCAGAGAATAACCTGTCAGTTATGTCGGTAACAACGTCGGTACCAAGGGCGAGGGGCGAAGAGAACCATTTTCCCGCTCGTTGAACGAGGTGGACCATTAGGCAAAGTTCTCGTCCATCGGTGGTTACCGGAATGTCATCAACAAAAGTAACAGGGTCTTACTGACAGAATTGTACACCGAGGTGTTTACAAAAGTAGGAGAATATTACTGCTTAGATCTCATAGATCACAAGAAAGGTTAAACCAAACAATGGAAAGGAAGATATGATTATCGGATTTAACCAGATCAACGGAAAGGAAAAATGTGTTTAAACACATTTTCCAGGGGTATATCCTTCCCAAGGACAAGCAGATGATATCCATGACAGGATAGTAGGTAGAAAACCATTTTAGGTAAGGGGAGAAAAATTTCATGACATTACCCATACAACGGTGTTTGGATAATTGATAAAGAGAAATTTAGCATTGTGCTTCAAATGTTCTTGGTGATGAACGGAGTACCACAGACATGCTTCAGGTAGCAATGATATGGTGTTTCAATCAAGGGCCCGACTTCGGATACACCAATCATCCATCAGGAGTAACTTATAAAATAAGTCCTACCACTTCCTCCAGGAGGAATGGTTATCCTTGTAAAAGAAATCATAATGATAGGTCCTCCAGCCAGGGGGGGTGCTAGGCATGACATCATGTTACCGGGTCATCAAAGGACAAACAACATAACTCCTGGAAAGTTGTCCCAACCATCATATCTGACCGAGATTCAGATCTGATTGGTGTGAGGATACCTCAGACTTAGGATACCTGAGAAGAAAAGGTGCAACGCAATTTGACGAGATGACATTGTAAGATTCTCGGGGAAATGAACTATGAAGTGATTTCCGTTAACAAGAGTCCATCATTAACCCAAGGAGAGGACAATGAGGTGTCTGGTGAACTCAACGGCAATTCACCGAGATTCCCAAAATATGGATTTCCACCATTAAGTGAACAAGGAGATAACATTTGTCAGCTCAAATGATATAAGGAAGTATGCTCGAGGAAAACATACACAATTAAACATTGGTTGAAAGGTGCGCCCGAAATATGGGTTGGGTTGCACGACCAATGTCAGAATGGTGATTCAATTAGCGAAGGACTTAGAATGAACTATCGCCCATTCACTTCAAAGTAATAGGGTTGTTAGAAGTTTTGAATTCACACGTCATAGCTCCATTGTTGGTATTCCGGTTGAAAACAATACGGGGACCAAGGAATGAACGAAGATGGGAAGAAGTATTATGATATCAAGAATTATTAAGAGGTGGTGAAATTCTCACCACATTCTTGACAAAAAGAGATGGTAATACTTCCGAGGTAAGGAAGATCAACTGTTGGGTAGCAGTGATCTCAAGGTTTACACAAAACACGAACAAGTTGTGTTGAACGGAAGGCAATAAAGTGGTCGATGAGAATAGGAATGATCGAGGGGCAAGGATGGTATTTCTCATCATGAATTCAACTGATATCCTGGATGAGCTCAGAATGTTGATGATCACGACACCTTTGTCGCGAGAGTTCATGAAGATGTAATCGATCGGCGACGACATCAAGTCAAAGTAATGATGAAGTGAAAGGTTATTGGAACCAAGGGTACGACACAACTCGAAACCAAGCTTGTTGTTCACGGCGAAATGGTATGACGATGAGGATCGACGTAAGGTTAGTTCATCGTCGAAAATTGTGCTCCGAGAAGAAGGACCGGGTAGCACAGTTAAAATCATCACGACAATGATATAGCCAAACAGGCTAGGAATGGCGTGATCGGGTACAAACTCGTACTTATAGAAGCTTACCGAAGAGTTGTTGAACCGTAGTGCGGACTCGGTTCAGTTATCGGTGTCTTTGAGTGTTCAATAACTCAGAGCCCGCGAAAAATTGGAATCAGTGGGAAGGTAGCATTTGATGAAGAACTCATAAAAAGTTATGCAGTTCCATGATAATCTCGAGATGCCAGGGGGGTAATACTCGACACAAGATCAAAGTAAAGGTTGGACTAGTGTATTGATCCATAGAAGACAATTGTTTTAACTTGTCCGAGAAATGAGATCAAAGAAGAACAATCATGGTCGGAACCACGGTTGCAAAAGGCCAGATCCTAGCTATAAGATGAACTTATACCCAAGGAATAATTTATTTAAGAGAAGCTTTAATGATCAGATCTACATCGTGTCCATGGGCATGAACACAAGTTCAAGGTCGACTCCGACTTCTCCAATGCATAACCTTTCATTCACTTCTCACGTTCGAGGAAGTTGCAGTGTTGAAATTTTATCTGGTGAAGCACCAGAAGAGTATGACTCGTGAAAACTTTCGGGTTCACACGGTTTAGAGAAGGCATAGCTTCAACCCATCCGGGCATCTTACGAACATATACCACAAACCTCGGGGTAATTAATACAAGCTCGAAAGTAGAGCATTGTTGGTCAAGCAGAGGATACAATGTACCAAAGGCATTATGTATCAGGGGAAAGGGCTCACAAGGTGATTAATTATGAAGGACATAAAATCCAACAAAGGAACCGATGGTCCACAACGGAGCTGGTGTGGGTTTCAGTACTCTATCAAAGGAAGAAGGAATGCAAGTGCACCTGATTGTAGAAACAACTGAATAACTCAATTGTCAAATGCAAAGGAATTATGATTCCCAAATCAAGGGATCAAAAGCAGTGCTCTGATTAGGGGTGGATAAGTTGAATAGCCTTAGGGTACAATCGAAGACAATTCGATTGGCCGAGAACCAATTCCAGTTAAAAGAATGGCAGCTCAGTCGGAAAAGTAATTTATAAGGATCAATGATGATTGCGTGTATTCGCAAACATATTGAGTCAACAGACTCAAAATGATAATGACAAGGAATGTCAATATGACTACGAGACTTATGGGATTAACCATAATGCAAGCAAGCAAGAATTTCAAGAGCCAAGGCTCTAGAGGATTTTCGGAAGATCGAATAGTATTTTGAAGACTTTTGTGAAACACATGAACGACTGGGGATGAGCGGATACTCGACAAGTGTGAGAAATTATTCTTAGGGGTATTCAAGTGACAAGAACAGCAAGGCAGTAAGCTCAAGGGATTATCGAAATCACGACGAGTTTTTTAGGGTATCTTGTAATAACAAGACCACTGGGGATGAATGTAAGAATAACAAATGCAAGTAGTTATCCATAAGGGTTTGCGATAGAAGGTGAATTGCAAACGCGATGAACACAAGTTCTCGGGTTAACAGCGGAGAGTAACTTCAGGGTCTTCTGGTGCAGCAGACGATCATCAGTAATAAGGGGCTCTCCGGGTGAAAATGATAACGAGATCCTAATGTTAGATTTAGTAAGATTCATTTAACCCGAATAGTAGAGAGATCAGAGTCCCAGAGTATAGGTCGAGGAGTAAAAGATCCTACTACCACCCGATGGCGACATGGGCCCGTAAGGCACACAGCCAAGTTAGTAAAAGTTTTTGTAATGTCTAGACTCGACTTCGGCCAAGGAGTTGGAAGGGGGATTCCTTTAGGCAGTTGGCTCTGATACCAACTTGTGACGCCCCCGATTCAATCGTACACTAATCATGCACGCAAACGTGTACGATCAAGATCAGGGACTCACGGGAAGATATCACAACACAACTCTAAAACATAAATAAGTCATACAAGCATCATAATACAAGCCAGGGGCCTCGAGGGCTCGAATACAAGTGCTCGATCATAGACGAGTCAGCGGAAGCAACAATATCTGAGTACAGACATAAGTTAAACAAGTTTGCCTTAAGAAGGCTAGCACAAACTGGGATACAGATCGAAAGTGGCGCAGGCCTCCTGCCTGGGATCCTCCTAAACTACTCCAGGTCGTCATCAGCGGGCAGCACATAGTAGTAGGCACCTCCGGTGTAGTAGGGGTCGTCGTCGACGGTGGCGTCTGGCTCCAGGGCTCCAGCATCTGGTTGCAACAACCAGGTAGAAGGAAAAGGGGAAAAGGGGGAGAAAAGCAACCGTGAGTACTCATCCAAAGTACTCGCAAGCAAGGAGCTACACTACATATGCATGGGTATATGTGTAAAGGGCCCTATCAGTGGACTGAACTGCAGAATGCCAGAATAAGAGGGGGATAGCTAGTCCTATCGAAGACTACGCTTCTGGAAGCCTCCGTCTTGCAGCATGTAGAAGAGAGTAGACTGAAGTCCTCCAAGTAGCATCTCCAAGTAGCATCGCATAGCATAATATTACCCGGCGATCCCCTCCTCGTCGCCCTGTAGAAAAGCGATCACCGGGTTGTCTGTGGAACTTGGAAGGGTGTATTTTATTAAGTATCCGGTTCTAGTTGTCATAAGGTCAAGGTACAACTCCAAATCGTCCTGTTACCGAAGATCACGGCTATTCGAATAGATTAACTTCCCTGCAGGGGTGCACCACATAGCCCAACACGCTTGATCCCATTTGGCCGGACACACTTTCCTGGGTCATGCCCGGCCGCGGAAGATCAACACGTCGCAGCCCCACCTAGGCAAAACAGAGAGGCCAGCACGCCGGTCTAAACCTAAGCGCACAGGGGTCTGGGCCCATCGCCCATAGCACACCTGCACGTTGCGAGGGCGGCCGAAAGCAGACCTAGCCTAGTGGCGTTCCAGTCCAATTCGGCGCGCGCCGCTCCGTCGCTGACGTCTGAAGTGCTTCGGCTGATACCACGACGCCGGGATACCCATAACTACTCCCACGTAGATGGTTAGTGCGTATAGGCTCGTAGCCAACTCAGATCAAATACCAAGATCTCGTTAAGCGTGTTAAGTATCCGCGAACGCCGAACAGGGCCAGGCCCACCTGTCTCCTAGGTGGTCTCAACCTGCCCTGCCGCTCCGCCACAAAGTAACAGTCGGGGGCCGTCGAGAACCCAGGCCCACCTCTACCGGGATGGAGCCGCCTGTCCTTTCAGCCCCCCATCTCCGAACAGTATCACAGGTAATGTAACAATGTAAAGTATATAGTATATGCCCGTGATCACCTCCCGAAGTGATCACAACCCAGTAGTATGGCATGGCAGACGGACAAGAGTGTAGGGCCACTGATGGAACACTAGCATCCTATACTAAGCATTTAGGATTGCGGGTAAGGTATCAATGACTGTAGCAGCAATGACAGGCTATGCATCAGAATAGGATTAACGGAAAGCAGTAACATGCTACACTACTCTAATGCAAGCAGTATAGAGAAGAGTAGGCGATATCTGGTGATCAAAGGGGGGGGGCTTGCCTGGTTGCTCTGGCAAGAGAGAGGGGTAGTCAACTCCGTAGTCGAACTGGTCAGCAGCAGCGTCGGTCTCGTAGTCTACCGGAGAGAAGAGGGGGAAGAAATAATGAATACAGAGCAAACAAAGCATCACAAAATATAACAAGGCAATTCGCGGTGTTCGGTGTGCCCTAACGCGGTAGTAGGTGATACCGGTGAAGGGGGGAAAACATCCGGGAAAGTATCCCAGTGTTTCGTGTTTTTGGACAGATGAACCGGAGGCGAAATGTTGCAGGTTCACTATGCTAGGGACGCGTGGCGGACGAACGGGCTGCGTATCTGGAATCGTCTCGTCGTTCTGAGCATCTTTCATGTAGAAAGTATTTTCATCTGAGCTACGGTTTATTTTATATGATTTTCTAAAGTTTTAATCATTTTTAGAATTTATTTAATTATTTAATTCTAACCTTATCTAGAATAGTGCATGCTGACGTCATCATGACGTCAGCAGTCAACAGAGAGTTGACTGGTCAACTGACATGTGGGTCCCGTTCGTCATTGTCTGAGATTAACCAAAACAGATTAATTAGTTTAATTAGTAATTAGGATAATCTAATCAGGACTAGTTAAGTTAATTAATTTAATTAACCAATTAATTAATTAATGTTTTTATTATTTTCTTTTAATCTCTTTTTTTTATAAACGTTCCAGGGGCTAGGCCCCACATGTCATTGGGTCAGGGGGCCTTAGCGGGCGCCGGCGCTAGCGGCAGCGGGTGTGCTGCCCGTGCCCGAGGCCATAGCCTGCCCGAGCGATGGGGGGGGGAGCCGGGTACGGGCTCCGGCGGCCAAGGACCGCGATGGCGCTGGCCGGAACAGGGCGGCAGGGCGGAGGCGAGACGGCGCCTGGGGTGAGCAGCATCGGCTGGAGCGGCTGAGCGTGGTCATCCGGCGCGGCGCAGGAGCAGAGCGCTGGCGTAGGAGGGAGGCAGCAGCAGCGCGAACGCAGGCGGGGCGAGGTTGCGTCGTGCGGGTGCGTACGAGAGCTGCGGTGGCCACCGCGGGCAGCACCGACGCAGGTTGCAGGGGAGCGCTGCTGGCGCGGCCGTGGGCGCGAACGACACGGGCGGGCGCCGAGCGTGGCAAGGACGTCGACTGCGGGGGCGCGACGCGACGGAGCATCGTCGGGGCAGTCGGGAGCGACGAGCAGCGGAGGGAACGAGCATGGGGCGAGGGGAAGAGAGGAGGTGCGCGGCTCACATCGGGTGGTGTAGGGCACTGGCAGTGGGTGCGGGGAGGCTCGTGGTGGCCGGAGTCGGTGGCGGCGTGCGGCGGCCCGAGGTGGAAGCCGAGCACGGGGCGGCGTCGTTGGGGCGGCCCCCTCCCGATCCAGCGGAATCGGGCAGAGGAGGGCGGAGGAGCGCGGCGT
>NW_025228986.1:29505-30543 GCF_018294505.1 Triticum aestivum
GCGTCGTGGAGGAAGTGGGGAGTGGGCTAGGGTTTGACGGGTGGAGTGGGGGTTATGGGGAGTGGGGGGTGGCCGGTTGGGCCGGCCCGTTCGGGCGGCGGAGGCCAGCTGGGCCGTTTGGCCCGAGGGGGGGGGCTCTTTCAATCTTTTTTTTTGTTTACTGTTTTGTCTTCTCCTTTTCCTTATTTTCTTTTCTATTTTATTTCTAGTTTCTGTTACTTTTAGTTTTATAAAAATTACCACTAGTGCCCAAATTTGTATTTATCATCAAACTACTGTAAGATTAATTCTTAACCCATAATAAAATAGTTTTAGCATTTTATAAATTCAGTGGGCATTTGTTTAATTGTTTTCACTACTATTTTAATCATTTTAGAGCCTTTAAACATTTTATCAAAGTTTGGTTTCTCCACCATAATTACTTACGATTTATTTGACACAACCCAAACATTTTAGTTTTGATATTTGAAAATTTTATTGTTTGCCTATATTTTAAATTTTAATTTGAATCGTTTTTGAACTAACTCGAGTTTATCAACAGTAACCGAGGTGACGTGGCATCGTTAACGCGGGATTATTGTAGCCTAATTATCCGGGCGTCACACCATGCCAAGTTTCAACATTTTTAGAATTAATTTTGTAGTGATTTTCAATTTCACGGTCATTCAGCTCTCTAAACAATTAGGTAAATGACCAAAAAACTACAAATGATGTTATAACATGTTGGAAATTGATGACGTCGCTTTGAATGCTGCATACTAAACACAAAAGAAGTCCGAAGTTCAAATAAGTTTAAAAAACATTGAAGTGCCCGTGTAACAGATGAGTTCTCGTCCAAAACCCTGATACTCCGAAAGAGTTTGTCCAATTTGTACATGAAGTGCGTCCAGTTTTTTCCGTGACCCTCTCTACTCTTTCGCACATGCTATGCGGGTGAAATGATGATACCATGCCAAGTTTCAACATTTTCAGAATTCATTTTGTAGTGATTTTCAATTTCACGGTCATTTAGCTCTCTAAACAATTAGGTAAATGACC
>NW_025228986.1:30553-31270 GCF_018294505.1 Triticum aestivum
GATTTTCAATTTCACGGTCATTTAGCTCTCTAAACAATTAGGTAAAAGACCGAAAAAACAAATGATGTTAGAACATGTTGGAAATTGATGACGTCGCTTTGAATGCTGCATACTGAACACAAAAGAAGTCCAGAGTTCAAATAAGTTTAAAAAACATTGAAGTGCCCGTGTAACAGATGAGTTCTCGTCCAAAACCCTGATACTCCGAAAGAGTTTGTCCAATTCGTACATGAAGTGCATCTAGGTTTTGCAGTGACCCTCTCTACTCTTTCGCACATGCTATGCGGGCGAAATGATGATACCATGCCAAGTTTCAACATTTTCAGAATTCATTTTGTAGTGATTTTCAATTTCACGGTAATTTAGCTCTCTAAACAATTAGGTAAATGACCGAAAAAAACAAATGATGTTAGAACATGTTGGAAATTGATGACGTCGCTTTGAATGCTACATACTGAACACAAAAGAAGTCCGGAGTTCAAATAAGTTTAAAAAACATTGAAGTGCCCGTGTAACAGATGAGTTCTCGTCCGAAACCCTGATACTCCGAAAGAGTTTGCCCAATTTGTATGTGACATGCGTCAAGTTTTTGCCGTGACCCTCTCTACTCTTTCGCACATGCTATTCGGGTGAAATGATGATACCATGCCAAGTTTCAACATTTTTAGAATTCATTTTGTAGTGATTTTCAATTTCACGGTCATTTAGCTCTCTAAA
>NW_025228987.1:0-3517 GCF_018294505.1 Triticum aestivum
AGAGCATGCCAAGTTGATGCGATGGCACAGTGAGGACCGTAAGAAAGACGGGAAGTTGAGAGCACCCGCTGACGGGTCGCAGTGGAGAAAAATCGAGAGAAAGTACTGGGCTGAGTTTGCAGCTGACCCAAGGAACGTATGGTTTGGTTTAAGCACGGATGGCATTAATCCTTTCGGGGAGCAGAGCAGCAATCACAGCACCTGGCCCGTGACTCTATGTATGTATAACCTTCCTCCTTGGATGTGCATGAAGCGGAAGTTCATTATGATGCCAGTTCTCATCCAAGGCCCTAAGCAACCCGGCAACGACATTGATGTGTACCTAAGGCCATTAGTTGAAGAACTTTTACAGCTGTGGAATGGAAACGGTGTACGTACGTGGGATGAGCACAAACAGGAGGAATTTAACCTACACGCGTTGCTGTTTGTAACCATCAATGATTGGCCCGCTCTCAGTAACCTTTCAGGACAGACAAACAAGGGATACCACGCATGCACGCACTGTTTAGATGACACTGAAAGTATATACCTGGACAAATGCGGGAAGAATGTGTACCTGGGCCATCGTCGATTTCTTCCGACCAACCATCAATGTCGAAAGAAAGGCAAGCATTTCAAAGGCGAGGCAGATCACCAGAAGAAGCCCGCCATGCGTACCGGTGATCACGTACTTGCTATGGTCAATGATTTACACGTAATCTTTGGAAAGGGTCCCGGCGGACTAGCTGTTCCGAATGACGTTGAGGGACACGCACCCATGTGGAAGAAGAAATCTATATTTTGGGACCTACCCTACTGGAAAGAGCTAGAGGTCCGCTCTTCAATCGACTTGATGCACGTGACGAAGAACCTTTGCGTGAACCTGCTAGGCTTCTTGGGCGTGTATGGGAAGACAAAAGATACACCTGAGGCACGGGAGGACCTGCAACGTTTGCACGAAAAAGACGGCATGCCTCCGAAGCAGTATGAAGGTCCTGCCAGCTACGCTCTTACGAAAGAAGAGAAAGAAATCTTCTTTGAATGCCTGCTCAGTATGAAGGTCCCGACTGGCTTCTCGTCGAATATAAAGGGAATAATAAATATGCCAGAGAAAAAGTTCCAGAACCTAAAGTCTCATGACTGCCACGTGATTATGACGCAACTGCTTCCGGTTGCATTGAGGGGGCTTCTATCGGAAAACGTCCGATTAGCCATTGTGAAGCTATGTGCATTCCTCAATGCAATCTCTCAGAAGGTGATCGATCCAGAAATCATACCAAGGCTAAGGAGTGATGTGGCGCAATGTCTTGTCAGTTTCGAGCTGGTGTTCCCACCATCCTTCTTCAATATCATGACGCACGTCCTAGTTCATCTAGTCGACGAGATTGTCATTCTGGGGCCCGTATTTCTACACAATATGTTCCCCTTTGAGAGGTTCATGGGAGTCCTAAAGAAATATGTCCGTAACCGTGCTAGGCCAGAAGGAAGCATCTCCATGGGCCATCAAACAGAGGATGTCATTGGGTTTTGTGTTGACTTCATTCCTGGCCTTAAGAAGATAGGTCTCCCTAAATCGCGGTATGAGGGGAGACTGACTGGAAAAGGCACGCTTGGAGGGGGACTCAATAATATGTAGGGACGGGTATTCTTGGTCTCAAGCACACTACACAGTTCTATAGAACTCTACCTTGGTGACCCCGTATGTCGATGAACACAAGAACAGTCTGCGCTCCAAACACCCGGAGCAGTGTGACGACTGGATTACATGTGAACACATCAGGACTTTCAGCAGTTGGTTGGAAACACGTCTCAGAGGTGACACCACTGTTTGTGATGAGTTGTACTCGTTGTCCAGGGGACCATCTTCGACTGTATTGACTTACAAAGGATACGAGATAAATGGGAATACATTTTACACGATCGCCCAAGATCAAAAGAGCACCAACCAAAACAGCGGTGTCCGCTTTGATGCAGCAACCGAGAGGGGAAAGGACACATATTATGGTTACATAATGGACATATGGGAACTTGACTACGGACATGATTTTAAGGTCCCTTTGTTTAAGTGCAAATGGGTCAATCTGTCAGGAGGCGGGGTACAGGTAGACCCACAGTACGGAATGACAACAGTGGATCTGAACAATCTTGGGTACACTAACGAACCATTCGTCCTAGCCAATGATGTGGCACAGGTTATCTATGTGAAGGACATGTCTACCAGACCGAGAAAAAGAAAAGATAAGGAAGCGAATACATCATACGATGAGCCAAAGCGCCACATAGTTCTTTCAGGAAAAAGGGACATTGTGGGAGTGGAGGGCAAGACAGACATGTCTGAAGATTATGAAAAGTTTCATGAAATTCCTCCCTTCAAAGTCAAGGCTGACCCAAGCATCCTGATAAACGATGAAGATTATCCATGGTTACGGCGCAATAAGCAAATGACACAAGCGAAGAAAAAGTGAAGACTTTCTCCCGCAACTATTATGATGATACCATGCCAACTTTGTAACAGACGAGTATGATACCATTGTCCGTTTTGTACACGAAGTGCATCTAGTTTTTGCCGTAACCCTCTCAAATTTCTTGCACATGCTATGTGGATGAAATGATGATACCATGCCAACTTTCAACCTTTTCAGAGTTCATTTGAAATGCTTTTCAATTTTAGGGTCTTATAGCTCAAAATAATTAGTAAATGCATGAAAAATAACAGGCCAAAAATTAAAAATTATGCCACCTACTGGGCCACCACGGCCTGAATACGATTAGAAACCCATCCATGGGCCAGGATTCAGGCCCGCAGAAGGCCCAGTAGGCCCACAGGCATGTACAGAGAGGTTAGGCCCGTAAGCCTGCTTTAGAGAGGAGCTCGACAGCTCAGGCGCACCGCACCTTATAAACAGGTGCGGCTCTCTCTCAGCTAGCGAGGTGGGACTAAACTCCCACCACCACGCTGCTGTGCAAGGCCATTGGTCCCGGTTGGTGGCACGAACCGGGACCAATTCCACCCTTTGGTCCCGGTTGGTGCCACGAACCGGTACTAATGAGGCTGTGGCCCCACGAGCACCTTTAGTACCAGTTCGTGGCACGAACCGGTACTAGAGTTTCTTACTAAGCAGTTTTTTAGTCCCACCTCGCTAGCTGAGAGGCACTAGGAGCGGTTTATAAGCCCTGAGTGCAGAGACGATGAAGAAGAGGCGCAATGCTCACGTTGCTTAGCTTCAAGCCTTGAGGAATAAGGTAGACTGCATGGAGCTATGTGCAGTGCAGTCTACACTATTCCGAAAGGCTTGAAGCAAATCAACGAGCATTGCGCCTCTTTTTTATTTTTAATAACTTATTACAACTCCGGACTTCTTGTGTTACGACAAAATAAAATAAACTTTAATAAAATTTATGAAACTAAAATTAACAAAGTATTTTCTGTTCAAAACATTATAAGAAACCTCTAGTATTATTGAAACTAAAATCATATAAAATTGATGCAACTAAAATTATCGAAGTATTTTCTGTTCAAAATCATTAAAAGCAAAAA
>NW_025228987.1:4847-18280 GCF_018294505.1 Triticum aestivum
CGCCCTTCACCGCCGACGCCTCTGCCCCTGCCCCGACCACGCCGCCGTCGCCTCTGCCCCTGCCCCGATGCGCCGCCGTCGCCTTGGTCAGGGTCGGCACTGCCCCCTTCCTCCCTGTCTTTTTATTGCATTTTTATAAAAATGTATATATGTATGTTCATGTATATATGTTCTCTGTGTATATATATGTATGTTCATGTATATATGTTCTCTGTGTATATATGTTCTCTGTGTATATGTTCATGTATATATGCAAAAAATAGATTTTTAGAAAAGTTAGGATTTTTCTGTTCATAGATTTTTTTGGTGATATTAATTACTGTAGAATATGCAAATGTTTGTATATTCATATGAACAATGCATTAGGCAAAACCTTTACTTTTTTTCGAAATTTTCTATTTGAACATTTTTTATGAATGAGAGGAAAAAGGAAAATAAGAAGAGGAAGAAAGGAGGAGAAGAGGAGAGGAAGAAGAGGAGAAATAAATAAGAAGAGGAAAAAAGAAGAAAAAGAAGAGGAGAAGAAGAAAGGAATAGAAGAGAAGAAGAAAAAATAACAAAAATTCTATTTTTTCTTCTTCTCTCCTCTATTCCTTTCTTCTTCTCCTCTTTTTTCTTCTTTTTTTCTTCGATCTTCTCCTCTATTCCTTTTCTTCTTCTCCTCTTTTTGTTTCTTCTTCGTTTTCTTATGTTTTACCGGGTCTGTCGTCGTCGATATACCCCTCTCCCGATAACTTCAACACGAGGGGGGGTCGATATACCCCCTCCCCGATAATATTATTTTCCCTTGTACGTTCATTGTCGTTGTCGATATAACCCCCTCCCGATAACTTCAACATGTGGGGGGGGGGTCGATATACCCCCTCCCCGATAACATTATTTTCCCATGTATGTATGTCGTCGTTGTCGATATATAACTCCCTCCCAGATAACTTTGACATGATGGACGGTCGACATTTATACCCCCTCTCGACCATGATAACTTATACCACGGGAGCACCCCCCGGCCCTCTCGCTCGACCAAAACTCTCGAGGACACCTGTGACGCCCCCGATTTGACCGTACACTAATCATGCACGCAAATGTGTACGATCAAGATCAGGGACTCACGGGAAGATATCACAACACAACTCTAAAACATAAATAAGTTATACAAGCATTATAATACAAGCCAGGGGCCTCGAGGGCTCGAATACAAGTGCTCGATCATAGACGAGTCAGCGGAAGCAACAATATCTGAGTACAGACATAAGGTAAACAAGTTTGCCTTAAGAAGGCTAGCACAAACAGGGAAACAGATCGAACGAGGCGTAGGCCTCCTGCCTGGGACCTCCTAACTACTCCTGGTCGTCGTCAGCGGCCTGCACGTAGTAGTAGGCACCTCCAGTGTCGTAGGTGTCGTCGTCGACGGTGGCGTCTGGCTCCTGGACTCCAATATCTGGTTGCGACAATCAGATAGATAGGAAGGGGGGAAAGAGGGAGAGGAGCAACCGTGAGTACTCATCCAAAGTACTCGCAAGCAAGGAGCTACACTACATATGCATGGGTATATGTGTAAAGGGGCATATCAGTGGATTGAACTGCAGAATGCCAGAATTAAAAGGGGGATAGCTAGTCCTGTCGAAGACTACGCTTCTGGACATCTCCATCTTGCAGCATGTAGAAGAGAGTAGATTGAAGTCCTCCAAGTAGCATCGCATAGCATAATCCTACCCGGCAATCCCCTCCTCATCGCCCTGTTAGAGAGCGACCACCGGGTTGTATCTGGCACTTGGAAGGGTGTATTTTATTCAGTATCCAGTTCTAGTTGTCATAAGGTCAAGGCACAACTCCGGGTCGTCCTTTTACCGAGGGACACGGCTATTCGAATAGATAAACTTCCCTGCAGGGGTGCACCACATAACCCAACACGCTCGATCCCATTTGGCCGGACACACTTTTCTGGGTCATGCCCGGCCTCGTAAGATCAACACGTCGCAGCCCCACCTAGGCTCAATAGAGAGGTCAGCACGCCGGTCTAAACCTATGCACGCAGGGGTCTGGGCCCATCGCCCTATGCACACCTGCACGTTGCGTACGCGGCCGGAAGCAGACCTAGCCCCCTTAATACAAGCGCGAGCTTACGGTCCAATGCGGCGCGCGCCACTCAGTCGCTGACGTCAAAAGAGCTTCGGCTGATACCACGACGTCGGGATACCCATAACTACTCCCACGTAGATGGTTAGTGCGTATAGACCAAATGGCCAGACTCAGATCAAATACCCAGAACTCGTTAAGCGTGTTGTTTATCTGCGAACGCCGACCAGGGCCAGGCCCACCTCTCACCTAGGCGGTCTCAACCTGCCCTGTCGCTCCGCCATAAAGTAACAGTCGGGGGCTGTTAGGAACCCAGGCCCACCTCTACCGGGGTGGAGCCACCTGTCCTTTCAGCCCCCTCATCAGAATCACTTGCGGGTACTCAACGAGCCGACCCGACTTTAGTCACCACATGTGTCATGTATATAATGTATATAGTATATACCCGTGATCACCTCCCGAAGTGATCACGGCCCAGTAGTATAGCATGGCAGACGGACAAGAGTGTAGGGCCACTGATGAAACACTAGCATCCTATACTAAGCAGTAGGATAGCAGGTAAGGGTAACAATTGTAGAAACAATGACAGGCTATGCATCAGGATAGGATTATCGGAAAGCAGTAACATGCTACACTACTCTAATGCAAGCAGTATAGAGAAGAGTAGGCGATATCTGGTGATCAAGGGGGGGGGGCTTGCCTGGTTGCTCTGGCAAGTAGGAGGGGTCGTCGACTCCGTAGTCGAACTGGGCAGCAGCAGTGTCGGTCTCGTAGTCTACCGGAGAGAAGAGGGGGAAGAAACAGTAAATACAATGCAAACATAAGCATGACGATGCGTGACATGACAGTGAGCGGTGCTAGGGGTGTCCTAACGCGACAGTAGGTGGTACCGGTGAAGGGGGGGAACACCCGGGAGGTATTCCCGATGTTTCACGTTTTCGGACAGACGGACCGGAGGGGGAAAGTTGCTAGTTCGATAGGTTAGGGAGGTGTGGTGGACGAACGGACTGCGTATTCGGATTCGTCTCGTCGTTCTGAGCAACTTTCATATAGAAAACATTTTCATCCGAGTTACGGTTTAAAAGATATGAATTTTCAAAGTTTATTTGAATTTCTGGAATTATTTATATTAAGAAAAATGAATTATGACGTCAGCATGAGGCAATGCTGACGTCAGCAAGTCAACAGGTCGGCTGACCAGTCAAACCAGACAGGTGGGTCCAGTGGGACCCACATGTCAGCCTTTGTTAGTCTAATACTTAATTAAACTAATCTAACAGTATAATTAGAGGGATGGGCCCCACATGTCAGTGAGTGTTTAGCTAAACTAATTATTTTTATTTATAAAACATTTTCCTTTTCTTTTATTTTTTTAATTTCTGCGGCGGGGCCCGCATGTCAGTGACTGGGCCTGCCCAGTCAGCAGTTGACTGGGTCAACCCAGTCAACTGGGGCCCGTGGGGGCCACTGGCAGTGACCCAGGGGTGGGGCCCGGCCGGCCACGTCGGCAGGGCACCGGAGAGGGGCTCCGGCGAGCTCCAACGCGGCGGCGATGCGCGGGTGAGCTCGGGTTTCGCCCACGGTGGCCCATTTGGAGCGCGGTTAGGTCCTATGACGAGCTGACGCTCGCGCGCATCGGGCGCGGCAAGCGGCAGGTGCCGAGGTGGTCGGAAATGGCACCGGCGATGAGCCGAGGCGGCGACCAGAGCACGGCACTGACGGGAAAGACGCAGGGGGCATGCGGGAAAGAGCTAGTGGGTGCTACGGCTTCCTACGGAGATGTTGAGCACGACGGCGTGCTCAAACGCCAGCTGCGTGAGCTGTGGCCGCAACGGCGAGGTGAGCGGCGGAGCAAGCTTTCGGCCGATGGCGGATCAGCTGCTAGAGCTCGCAATCGAGCGCGTTGAGTGAGGGGAAGGAGAGAGATGCTCACAGGGGGGGTCTGCAGAGGTGCTAAGCGGGCGCGGGGTGGTCCGGCGAGGCAGATCGATGAGGTGGACGACGACGGCCGTGGTTGGGGAAGAAGGCCGGCGGCGATGTCTCGAGGCACTCCGGCTCAACCTAGCGCTTGCATACGGTGCAGAAGAGGACGGCGGTGCTCCTCGACATCCTCCCGAGCGCCGGGGAGGCTTGTGGCCACGAGCACGGTGACGGCACGGCGATGGCGTTCGGACGACAGAGGAGGGAAGAGAGCGAGCGAGGAGGAGGGGAATGGATGGGGACGCCAGGGGGATTGGAGAGGGGATCGAGGAGTCGAGCCGTGGCAGCCTTATCCTCTCGCGGGGTTCATCGCCGGCGAGGGGGGGTCCGGCGGCGACCAGCCTCCTGTAGCGACGGGGTCGGGGGAACAGAGACCCGACCGGGGAGGGGGAGTGGGCCGGCTAGGGTGGGTCGACGGCCAGCTGGGCCGAGGCCCAGCGGGGAGGGGGGTCTTTTCCCTTTTTCCTTTTTTTTCTGGGATCTGTTTTCTGTTTTCCTTTTATTTGTTTATTTCCTTTTTTGTTTTATTTCATTTAAAAGTATTTAGACATTTTATAAAAATGTGATTTCTCCACCATAATTACCAGTGTATTATTTAGAACCCACTGAACATTTTTGTTTGAATTTTTGAAAACTTTTATTTTCCACTTTTAAATTTAATTGAAGTTTGAACTAGGAGTTTGACAAGGGTGTGGTTCAAATGTGATCTAGCCCTGTTTAGCAATATGATTAGCTTAATCACAGGGGGTTACTGTAGCATGATTCTCAGGGTGTTACAAATCTCCTCCACTACAAGAAATCTCGTCCCGAGATTTAGGAGGTAGAAGGAAACAGTGCGGGGTATTCTTCGCGCAGACGATCCTCTCGTTCCCAAGTGGCCTCATCTTCAGAATGGTGCGACCACTGGACTTTGAGAAACTTGATCGCCTTCTGACGTGTGCGGCGTTCAGCTTGGTCGAGAATGCGGACCGGATGCTCCTTATAGGAGAGGTCTTGCTGTAATTCGAGCACTTCATGATCCACAGCTCGGATTGGATCCTTGAAGCAACGGCGGAGGTGTGACACATGGAACACATCGTGAACCTGAGAAAGGTTCGGCGGTAGCTCCAGTTGGTATGCCACTTTTCCACGCCTCTCGAGAATAGTGAATGGGCCAATATAGCGAGGAGCTAGTTTGCCCTTGATCCCGAAGCGGTGAGCACCCTTCATAGGTGTGACTCGAAGATAAGCCTTTTCGCCAGGTTGATAGACCATGTCTTTATGATGACGGTCATACTGACTCTTCTGACGTGACTGAGCAGTCTTGAGATTCTCGCGAATAATGCGGACTTGTTCTTCGGCATCTTGGATAATATCCGGACCGAAGAGTGGACGTTCCCCAGTTTCTGACCAGTTCAGAGGGGTTCGGCACTTTCGTCCATATAACACTTCGAAGGGGGCCATCTTCAGACTAGCTTGATAGCTATTATTATAAGAGAACTCAGCATACGGGAGAGATTCCTCCCATTTCTTGCCGAAGGAAATAACGCAAGCTCGAAGCATGTCTTCGAGAACTTGGTTGACGCGTTCAACTTGTCCTTGCGATTGAGGATGAAACGCAGTACTGAATGACAGATGAGTTCCCATAGCTTCTTGGAAACTTGCCCAGAATCTTGAAGTGAATAAGCTACCACGGTCTGAACTGATAACCAATGGAATACCGTGGAGTGAAACAATCCTAGACATATAGAGCGTTGCCAACTGGCTAGCAGTGATCGTTTCTTTGACTGCCAGGAAATGTGCAACTTTGGAAAGCCGGTCAATGACGACAAGAATAGCATCATTACCTTTCTGTGATTTGGGAAATCCAGTGACGAAGTTCATCTCAACATGGTCCCATTTCCATTCAGGAATAGAGATAGGTTGCAGAGTTCCAGCAGGCCTTTGATGTTCTGCTTTGATATGACGGCAAACGTCACACTCAGCAACATAACGAGCAATGTCTTGCTTCATATTAGACCACCAGAATCTCTGTCGGATGTCTTGATACATCTTTGTACTACCAGGATGGATACACAGAGGCGTATCATGAGCTTCTTTCATAACTTCCTGTGTCATATCCAGGTTTTTCTCTGTACATGGCACCACTAGGCGGCCCTTGAAGTATAAGGTGCCATCTTCAGCAATGGTGAAGAATGAGGGCTTTCCTTCTGCGAGGTAGCGCTTAATCTTGTAGGCTTCAGAGTCATACTGCTGTAGCCTTTTGATGCTGTCCTCAAGATCTGGTTTAGCAACTAGGGTATTGAGAGAACCCTGGGTAACAACGTGGAGGTTCACCTTGCCAAACTCCTTAGGAGGGGGAATGAGTGCACCCGGAGGAACAATATGGAGGTTCAGCTTCCTGAATTCCTCAACAAGCGAGGGCTGAACTTTGTGAACCTGAAGGTGGTTGCAGTAAGACTTGCGGCTCAAGGCATCAGCCATTACATTAGCCTTGCCTGGCGTATAGGAAATACCCAAGTCAAAGTCTGCAACAAGCTCCATCCATCTCTGCTGGCGGAGGTTCAGATCTGGCTGAGTAAACAGATACTTCAGACTTTGGTGGTCAGTGAAGATCTCGCAACGATTACCGAGAAGGTAATGTCGCCACTGCTTCAGCGCATGAATGACTGCAGCAAGTTCGAGGTCATGAAATGGGTAGTTCTCTTCGTGAGGGCGCAATTGTCGAGAGGAATAAGCAATCACTTTGCGGTCTTGCATTAGGACACAGCCTAATCCTTGATGGGAAGCGTCGCAGTAGATGACGAAGTCCTTCTTAGTATCAGGTGGAGCTAGAACTGGAGCAGAGGTCAACTTGTCTTTGAGTGCCTGGAAACTTTCCTGACATTTGTCTGTCCATTGGAACTTGACACCCTTATGCAACAGGTTAGTCAGAGGCCTGGCGATCTTGGAGAAGTTCTCGACAAATCGACGGCAATAGCTGGCGAGACCGAGAAAACTTCTGACTTGCTTAACGTTCTTGGGAGGAGTCCAATCAAGAATAGCCTGAACTCGCTCGGGGTTGACGGCAATACCATCCTTAGAGATGACATGCCCAAGATAGGTTACCTCCGGTAGCCAGAATTCACATTTGGAGAACTTGGCATATAGTTGATGTTCTTGTAGCTTTTCCAGCACAAGTCGAAGATGTTCAGCATGTTCTTCTTCGTTCTTGGAGAATATCAGGATATCATCCAGATAAACCACGACGAACTTGTCGAGGTAATCCATGAATATGTAGTTCATCAGACGAGAGAAGGTGGCTGGAGCATTGGTTAAACCGAAAGACATGACGGTGTACTCGTATGAACCATAGCGAGTCACGAAGGCGGTCTTTGGGATATCCTCTTCGCGAACACGGATCTGGTGGTAGCCCAACCTCAAGTCGAGCTTAGTGAACACTGACGAACCCGCCAGTTGATCATACAGATCATTGATCCGAGGAAGAGGGTATTTATTCTCAATGGTAGCTTGGTTTATAGGACGGTAGTCTTGAACCAATCGGTTAGTCCCATCCTTCTTCTTGACAAAGAGAGAAGGTGCTCCCCAAGGAGAGCAACTTGGACGAATGAATCCTTTGCGAAGAGACTTGTCGATTTCCTCCTTAAGCTCAAGGAGTTCATGCGGCGGCATTTTGTAGGGTCGCTTGGCTATGGGAGTGGTGCCTGGTTTCAAGTCGATGATGAATTCGACAGCTCTAGCAGGGGGAATCCCCGGAAGTTCTTCAGGGAAGACGTCGAGGAATTCACGCACGACGGGAATGTTTTCAATGCCCTCGAGTGGTGCAGCGTTCAAGGCATTCAATGCGTAAAGCCTTGCCTCGGTATTTTGCACCAGATGAGCTTGGTAAGCAACTATTTCATCAGAAGGGTGTAGCAGATGGACGGTCTTATTGGCGCAAACTATAGAAACAGTATGCGCTTTCAACCAATCCATACCCAAAATGAGGTCGATGTTAGACGACTTCAGGATAATGGGAGAGGCATAGAATTCCAGCCCTTCGATTTCCACGGGGACATCGATGCCAACCAAGGAGGTTTGACACTGTCCCACGGGGGTTTTGACCAATACAGAGGTGTTCATCTCCTCACATTTAACGTCGTGCTTGTATGCAAAATCTTCTGACATGAATGAATGCGATGCACCTGTATCAAATAAAACGGATGCTGGTACTGAATTTACGAGGAGTGTACCCATCACAGTAGCAGGCTGGTCTTGAGCTTCGTTGAGATCAACGTGGTTGGCATGAGCACGACCATAAGGCTTAGCATTGTTGCTGCGGGGCTGGTTGTTACCACGGCCCGTTGCTGGAAGGGCAAGTTGATTCTGATTCTGATGGCAGTCCCTAGCACGGTGACCGGGTTGTCCACACTTGTAGCACAGACCATTATTGGGAGTGGGAACCGGAGCTTGGGATGGTGGAGCTGGAAGTCTTGTCTGCCTAGATGGTGGTGGAGGCAGACGAGGTGCAGCATAGGTCTGCCTTGGGGCAGATGCATTTGGACGGTACGTGCTGTTCGGGATCCATATCTTACGCTTCTGTGCGGGCGAACCCGAAGATGAGCCCGTGTCACGGTTGCGCCTGTGAGAGCTCTGGTATTCCTGCAGACCAGTTTCGACATTGATGGCCTTGTTCACCAAGGTGGCGAAATCAGCAAAGTCATGCACTAGAAGTGCGAGCTTGATGTCAGCTTGAAGGCCATCACGGAACTTCTCCTGTCTGCGTGCATCAGTTGCAATGTCTTCTTCAGCATAGCGGGACAAGTCCAGAAACTCCCGCTGATAAGCTTCGACAGATTTGTTGCCTTGGGTGAGGTTGCGGAACTCACGCTTCTTCCGGTCCATGACTCCTTGAGGAATGAAGCGGGCACGGAAAGTAGCTTGGAAGTCTGGCCAGGTGATGATTGTTCCAGCTGGCAGAGTACGCCTGTGGCTGTCCCACCATTGAGCTGCGGGTCCCTTCAAGAAGAAGGAAGCAAAATTGACATAGCTGGCAGGGGCTACATCAGCAGACTCCATCTCATAGGTGATGTCACGGAGCCAGTCATCAGCATCCAGAGGCTGAGTTGAGCTGCGGTAGATGGTTGGGTTGAGGCGTATGAAATCTTGAAGAGTCACTTGAGCTGGCTGTTGGTTCAAATTGGGGCGAGGAAACTGAGCCATCATATTTTCCATGAATTGGCGGTTCAGTTCAAACTGTTGGATCATACTAGCCATGTACTCAGGTGGTGGTGGGGCATCGCCACCACGACCACGACCACCTGGTCTAACCATCCTGCTAATATATAACAGGGGTAGTTCAGCATTGAGAAAATTTGCAATGACAAGAATCATTCATGATGAAACATTCATAATGAAAGGAGCACGATAGCTACTACATAGTAGTCGGCATAACTTACAAAAGGGGTCATGCATAGAGTTCAGTACATAGACTAAAACATCATAGGCGGCACACAGGCTCGCGGCGACTGCATCTAATACTACAAGCAAGCCTACATCAGTCCCAAGAGGTACTGTGGAGGTAATCGTAGCCCGACAGCTGGTAGTGAGGCAACGGATAGCCCTCCACGTCAGCAGACTGGGGGCCGCGGATACTCAGGTGTAGAGCCCGACGCTCAGGTGGCAGAAGAGGACCAAGTGCGGGAGAGTAGCCTCCCACCTCTGGCCAACCGACACCGTGGGGCATCTCGGTCCTGGCTGGGTAGATCGCCGCACGCGGTACCTGTCCAGACCGGACAAAGGGGTGCAGCAGCGTCAGAGCACGGTAAAGGTGCTGACGGGTGGTGTACATCTCGTGGCGAAGAGCTCGGTTAGCTCGATCCAGCCCATCAGCATGCAGAACCAGGTGCTGATGGTAGAAGGGCTCTCGGGTGACAGTGGAGTAGGCAGCAGTATAGTATCCCTCCGCACCAACATCAGAGGCGATAGCAATGTGCCTGAAAGGGGAGGTGTCCAACTCCTGATACTCTCCACGAAGACGTGCCAGAGCAGCATAGGCAGCATCGTGGACAGCCATATCGATGGTCACACCAACACCATGTGCGGTGTGCAGCACAGTAGTGGAGTCGTACTCCCGAGAGTAGAGGTGGACGATGGCACGGTACTGCTCCTGGTTAAAATCCTGGTACTCCTCGTAGACGGTGTACTCAGGGTGCCAGCGATAACCCAGATAGGTCATCATCTCAGCTAGCACCGCAGGTGATCCCGAGGCACCAATGGCCGTCGTGTGGCGAACGACCTGCCTCGTGGATTCCATCTGAAAGCAAAGACGTTTCAAAGGAGTCAAATGACAGTGTGTGAATTGTTCAAAATACTATTCTAAGAAACAACTATGGCTTATCCAACTTTGGGGTGAACGCGGTCACGGGATCCTAGTGTTAAAGTTAGTAAATTCGTTTAACCCGAGTAGAAGAGAGTTCAGAGTCCCAGAGTAAAGGTCGAGGAGTAAAAGATCCTAGTACCACCCAATGGCGACGTGGGCCCATAAGACACACAGCCATGTTAGTAAAAGTTTTGTAACGTCTAGACTCGACTTCGGCCAAGGAGTGTGGAAAGGGGGATTCCTACAGGCAGTCGGCTCTGATACCAACTTGTGACGCCCCCGATTTGACCGTACACTAATCATGCACGCAAATGTGTACGACCAAGATCAGGGACTCACGGGAAGATATCACAACACAACTCTAAAACATAAATAAGTCATACAAGCATCATAATACAAGCCAGGGGCCTCGAGGGCTCGAATACAAGTGCTCGATCACAGACGAGTCAGCGGAAGCAACGATATCTGAGTACAGACATAAGTTAAACAAGTTTGCCTTAAGAAGGCTAGCACAAACAGGGATACAGATCGAACGAGGCGCAGGCCTCCTGCCTGGGATCCTCCTAACTACTCCTGATCGTCGTCAGCGGGCTGCACGTAGTAGTAGGCACCTCCAGTGTCGTAGGTGTCGTCGTCGACGGTGGCGTCTGGCTCCTGGACTCCAACATCTGGTTGTGACAACCAGATAGAAAAGAAAAGGGGGGAAAGAGGGAAAGAAGCAACCGTGAGTACTCATCCAAAGTACTCGCAAGCAAGGAGCTACACTACATATGCATGGGTATATGTGTAAAGGGGCATATCAGTGGACTGAACTGCAGAATGCCAGAATAAAAGGGGGATAGCTAGTCCTGTCGAAGACTACGCTTCTGGTCATCTCCATCTTGCAGCAGGTAGAAGAGAGTAGATTGAAGTCCTCCAAGTAGCATCGCATAGCATAATCCTACCCGGCAATCCCCTCCTCGTCGCCCTGTTAGAGAGCGATCACCGGGTTGTATCTGGCACTTGGAAGGGTGTATTTTATTCAGTATCCAGTTCTAGTTGTCATAAGCTCAAGGTACAACTCCGGGTCGTCCTTTTACCGAGGGACACGGCTATTCGAATAGATAAACTTCCCTGCAGGGGTGCACCACATAACCCAACACGCTCGATCCCAATTGGCCGGACACACTTTTCTGGGTCATGCCCGGCCTCGTAAGATCAACGCGTCGCAGCCCCACCTAAGCACAACAGAGCGGTCAGCACGCCGGTCTAATCCTAAGCGCGCAGGGGTCTGGGCCCATCGCCCTATGCACACCTGCACGTTGCGAACACGGCCGCGAGCAGACCTAGCAACCCACACGATCACGGCGGTTACGTCAAAGCGGTCCAACACGGCGCGCGCCACTCAGTCGCTGACGTCACGAAGGCTTCGGCTGATACCACGACGCCGGGATACCCATAACTACTCCCGCGTAGATGGCTAGTGCGTATAGACCAAATGGCCAGACTCAGATCAAATACCAAGATCTCGTTAAGCGTGTTAAGTATCCGCGAACGCCGACCAGGGCCAGGCCCACCTCTTACCTAGGCGGTCTCAACCTGCCCTGTCGCTCCGCCACAAAGATCCACTTGCGGGTACTCCTACGAGCCGACCCGACTTTAGTCATCACATGTGTCATGTATATGGTATATAAGTATATACCCGCGATCACCGCCCAGGTGATCACGGCCCGATAGTGTAGCACAGCAGACGGACAAGAATGTAGGGCCACTGATGGAAATCTAGCATCCTATACTAAGCATGTAGGATTGCAAGTAAAGGTATCAACAGTAGTAGCAAGGATAGGCTATGCATCAGAATAGGATATCGAAAAGTAGTAACATGCTACACTACTCTAATGCAAGCAGTATAGAGGAGAGTAGGCGATATCTGGTGATCAAGGGGGGGGGGCTTGCCTGGTTGCTCTGGCAAGTAGGAGGGGTCGTCGACTCCGTAGTCGAACTGGGCAGCAGCAGTGTCGGTCTCGTAGTCTACCGGAGAGAAGAGGGGGAAGAAACAGTAAATACAATGCAAACATAAGCATGACGATGCGTGACATGACAGTGAGCGGCGCTAGGGGTGTCCTAACGCGACAGTAGGTGGTACCGGTGAAGGGGGGGAACATCCGGGAGGTATTCCCGATGTTACACGTTTTCGGACAGACGGACCAGAGGGGGAAAGTTGCTAGTTCGATAGGTTAGGGAGGTGTGGTGGACGAACGGACTGCGTATTCGGATTCGTCTCGTCGTTCTGAGCAACTTTCATATAGAAAACATTTTCATCCGAGTTACGGTTTAAAAGATATGAATTTTCAAAGTTTATTTGAATTTCTGGAATTATTTAATTAACAGAAAAAGGGATATGACATCAGCATGACGTATGAGTGACGTCAGCGGTCAACAGTCTGGGTTGACTGGTCAAACTGACAAGGGGGACCCACCTGTCATAGACAGTGGGTTAACAGAGGATTAAACTAATTAGTTTTTAGTTAATTAACTACTGGGCCCACCTGTCAGTGAGAGATTAATTAAACTAATTATTTTTATTTACAAAACATTTTCTTTTTTTAAATTTTGCGGCGGGGCCCGCATGTCAGTGACTGGGCCTGCCCAGTCAGCAGTTGACTGGGTCTGGGGCCCGTGGGGGCCACTGGCAGGGACACTGGGGGTGGGGCCAGGCCAGCCACGTCGGCGGCCGGCGCCGGCGCAACTCCGGCGACCAAAACCGCGGCGGTCCCTCGCCGGAGTTGGCCGGAATCGCGCTACGGGGCTCGGGGAGGAACGGGGCTAGGCCCATTCGAAAGAACTCGCAGCGCCGCATCCAGTGGTGGCCGGGGCTTCGCCGGACTTGGCCGGAATCGGCGCCGGCGAGTGGCGGAGGCGGCGGCGCACACGGGTGCTCGACGGAGACATGGCTACGGCGAGCTATCGAAAAAGCGGAGGGGCTGGGGGGCATCTACAAACGGCGGGGAGTGTAACGGGCTTGACCCCGTGACCATTTGGTCACCGGAGACCCGCC
>NW_025228987.1:18290-21745 GCF_018294505.1 Triticum aestivum
GCCATCTTCAGACTAGCTTGATAGCTATTATTATAAGAGAACTCAGCATACGGGAGAGATTCCTCCCATTTCTTGCCGAAGGAAATAACACAAGCTCGAAGCATGTCTTCGAGAACTTGATTGACGCGTTCAACTTGTCCTTGCGATTGAGGATGAAACGCAGTACTGAATGACAGATGAGTTCCCATTGCTTCTTGGAAACTTGCCCAGAATCTTGAAGTGAATAAGCTACCACGGTCTGAACTGATAACCAATGGAATACCGTGGAGTGAAACAATCCTGGACATATAGAGCGTTGCCAACTGGCTAGCAGTGATCGTTTCTTTGACTGCCAGAAAATGTGCAACTTTGGAAAGTCGGTCAATGACGACAAGAATAGCATCATTACCTTTCTGTGATTTGGGAAATCCAGTGACGAAGTCCATTTCAACATGGTCCCATTTCCATTCAGGAATAGAGATAGGTTGCAGAGTTCCAGCAGGCCTTTGATGTTATGCTTTGATTCGACGGCAAACGTCACACTCAGCAACATAACGAGCAATGTCTTGCTTCATATTAGTCCACCAGAATCTCTGACGGATGTCTTGGTACATCTTTGTACTACCAGGATGGATGCATAGAGGCGTATCATGAGCTTCTTTCATAACTTCCTGTGTCATATCCAGGTTTTTCTCTGCACATGGCACCACTAGGCGGCCCTTGAAGTATAGGGTGCCATCTTCAGAAATGGTGAAGAATGAGGGCTTTCCTTCTGCGAGGTAGCGCTTAATCTTGTCGGCTTCAGAGTCATACTTCTGTAGCCTTTTGATGCTGTCCTCGAGATCTGGTTTAGCAACTAGGGTATTGAGGGAACCTTGGGTAACAACGTGGAGGTTCACCTTGCCAAACTCCTTGGGAGGGGGAATGAGTGCACCCGGAGGAACAATATGGAGGTTCAGCTTCCTGAATTCCTCAACAAGCGAGGGCTGAACTTTGTGAACCTGAAGGTGGTTGCAGTAAGACTTGCGGCTCAAGGCATCAGCCATTACATTAGCCTTGCCTGGCGTATAGGAAATACCCAAATCAAAGTCTGCGACAAGCTCCATCCATCTCTGCTGACGGAGGTTCAGGTCTGGCTGAGTAAACAGATACTTCAGACTTTGGTGGTCGGTGAAGATCTCGCAACGATTACCGAGAAGGTAATGTCGCCACTGCTTCAGCGCATGAATGACGGCAGCAAGTTCGAGGTCGTGAACTGGGTAGTTCTCTTCGTGAGGGCGCAATTGTCGAGAGGCATAAGCAATCACTCTGCGGTCTTGCATTAGGACACAGCCTAATCCTTGACGGGAAGCGTCGCAGTAGATGACGAAGTCCTTCTTAGTATCAGGTGGAGCTAGAACTGGGGCAGAAGTCAACTTGTCTTTGAGTGCCTGGAAACTTTCCTGACATTTGTCTGTCCATTGGAACTTGACGCCCTTATGTAACAGGTTAGTCAGAGGCCTGGCGATCTTGGAGAAGTTCTCGACAAATCGACGGCAATAGCTGGCGAGACCGAGAAAACTTCTGACTTGCTTAACGTTCTTGGGAGGAGTCCAATCAAGAATAGCCTGAACTCGCTCGGGGTTGACGGCAATACCATCCTTAGAGATGACATGCCCAAGATAGGTTACTTCCGGTAGCCAGAATTCACATTTGGAGAACTTGGCATATAGTTGATGTTCTCGTAGCTTTTCCAGCACAAGTCGAAGATGTTCAGCATGTTCTTCTTCGTTCTTGGAAAATATCAGGATATCATCCAGATAAACCACGACGAACTTGTCGAGGTAATCCATGAATATGTAGTTCATCAGACGAGAGAAGGTGGCTGGAGCATTGGTTAAACCGAAAGACATGACGGTGTACTCGTATGAACCATAGCGAGTCACGAAGGCGGTCTTTGGGATATCCTCTTCGCGAACACGGATCTGGTGGTAGCCCAACCTCAAGTCGAGCTTAGAGAACACTGACGAACCCGCTAGTTGATCATACAGATCATTGATCCGAGGAAGAGGGTATTTATTCTGAATGGTAGCTTGGTTTATAGGACGGTAGTCTTGAACCAATCGGTTAGTCCCATCCTTCTTCTTGACAAAGAGAGAAGGTGCTCCCCAAGGAGAGCAACTTGGGCGAATGAATCCTTTGCGAAGAGACTTGTCGATTTCCTCCTTAAGCTCAAGGAGTTCATGCGGCGGCATTTTGTAGGGTCGCTTGGCTATGGGAGTGGTGCCTGGTTTCAAGTCGATGATGAATTCGACAGCTCTAGCAGGGGGAATCCCCGGAAGTTCTTCAGGGAAGACGTCGAGGAATTCACGCACGACGGGAATGTTTTCAATGCCCTCGAGTGGTGCAGCGTTCAAGGCATTCAATGCGTAAAGCCTTGCCTCGGCATTTTGCACCAGATGAGCTTGGTAAGCAACTATTTCATCAGAAGGGTGTAGCAGATGGACGGTCTTAGTGGCGCAAACTATAGAAACAGTATGCGCTTTCAACCAATCCATACCCAAAATGAGGTTGATGTTAGACGACTTCAGGATAATGGGAGAGGCATAGAATTCCAGCCCTTCGATTTCCACGGGGACATCGATGCCAACCAAGGAGGTTTGACACTGTCCCACGGGGGTTTTGACCAATACAGAGGTGTTCATCTCCTCACATTTAACGTCGTGCTTGTATGCAAAATCTTCTGACATGAATGAATGCGATGCACCTGTATCAAATAAAACGGATGCTGGTACTGAATTTACGAGGAGTGTACCCATCACAGTAGCAGGCTGGTCTTGAGCTTCGTTGAGATCAACGTGGTTGGCATGAGCACGATCATAAGGCTTAGCATTGTTGCTGCGGGGCTGGTTGTTACCACAGCCCGTTGCTGGAAGGGCAAGTTGATTCTGATTCTGATGGCAGTCCCTGGCACGGTGACCGGGTTGTCCACACTTGTAGCACAGACCATTATTGGGAGTGGGAACCAGAGCTTGGGATGGTGGAGCTGGAAGTCTTGTCTGCCTAGATGGTGGTGGAGGCAGACGAGGTGCAGCATAGGTCTGCCTTGGGGCAGATGCATTTGGACGGTACGTGCTGTTCGGGATCCATATCTTACGCTTCTGTGCGGGCGAACCCGAAGATGAGCCCGTGTCACGGTTGCGCCTGTGAGAGCTCTGGTATTCCTGCAGACCAGTTTCGACATTGATGGCCTTGTTCACCAAGGTGGCGAAATCAGCAAAGTCATGCACTAGAAGTGCGAGCTTGATGTCAGCTTGAAGGCCATCACGGAACTTCTCCTGTCTGCGTGCATCAGTTGCAATGTCTTCTTCAGCATAGCGGGACAAGTCCAGAAACTCCCGCTGATAAGCTTCGACAGATTTGTTGCCTTGGGTGAGGTTGCGGAACTCACGCTTCTTCCGGTCCATGACTCCTTGAGGAATGAAGCGGGCACGGAA
>NW_025228987.1:30157-31266 GCF_018294505.1 Triticum aestivum
TACTTTGACGCTGAGAGTTAAACCGGAGCATGACCTCGTTGGAATTGAACTGCTGAATGTTCCATTTGAGGATTTCTTCCAGTTTTACAATCAAAAGGCCCTCGATAAAACAACGATCACTTGCTACTATCTGTAAGTAGTACTACTTCTGTCATTAAGTCTCTCTATATAGGTCAGCTCTTTCATTGCATGTATTTATAATTATCCTCACTATATTATGCAGATTGAAGATCGCCGAATTGAAGAAAAGACAAATCGGTGATATTGGGTTCATTAACACAAATCTCATAGATGCATATACGGTTGAAAAACATGCCAAAGAAGCCGAGGCCAACTTGCTACGATCGTTGGTATTAAATCAAAACAAAGATATAATACTCTTTCCTTACAACTTCAAGTGAGTGTTACTGTCTTGTGCATATTCGGTTTCCCTTATTAGTCCAGGTTATGGTAATGTAATTGATGACTTATGCATGCATGCGCTGCTTCCACTATATTCTCCTAGAGATTAAGCTTGAGCAGGGAGTAGTAACCGTCTTCGACTCGAGACGAAAAGATCCCCAGGACTATGCGAACATGACTCAAATGCTCGAGAAGTAACTTAAATCGATCATTATCCACCATATCAGCAACTTTGTTCATTTCCTGATATCAAGTAATTGTTTTCTTTGTCTGGCAGGGTTTGGAGAAAATTCACCACAAAAGCTCCGGGACTGCCGAAGAAGCTGCAATTTAAACACCCGAAAGTAAGTACTACAGTAGCATGTTCCGCGCATCTCCTAGTGATTCAAGCGCTAGTTTCATCAATACCATTTAGCATGCTTGCTTATCAGTTTGATTGACCTCTATTTCTTGTAAAGTGGTTGTGGCAGGAACCCGGGAATAATTACTGTGGATACTACGTTTGCGAGTCCATCCGCTACACGACCTGTGAGCGGGGCTACTCTGACGAACAATATGAAGTGCGTAAGCAATAATATTCACAATTTTATTTTATTACCATCATTTGTGTTGAGTTTCATTTATTCATATATATATGTATTGACCCCCTTCTTCAAATTAGATGTTTCGGAAGCGGGATGAACTCCTAGCACCAGATCGTATGCGAG
>NW_025228988.1:0-989 GCF_018294505.1 Triticum aestivum
TACTGCAACCCTGTCTTAGCGTAAGCGAGTCGAGGCGGACGTCGTCGCGGTAGCGACGACGGACGCCGAGACGAGCACGTGACACCAGTGCCTCCCTGTTTTAGCGTAACGCGAGTCGAGGCGGACGTCGTCGCGGTAGGGACGACGGACGCCGAGACGAGCACGTGACACCACTGCCACCCTGTCTTAGCATAACGCGAGTCGAGGCGGACGTCGTCGCGGTAGCGACGACGGACGCCGAGACGAGCACGTGACACCACTGCCACCCTGTCTTAGCGTAACGCGAGTCGAGGCAGACGTCGTCGCGGTAGCGATGACGGAGGCCGAGACGAGCACGTGACACCAGTGCCACCCTGTCTTAGCGTAACACGAGTCGAGGCGGACGTCGTCGCGGTAGCGACGACGGACGCCGAGACGAGCACGTGACACCACTGCCTCCCTGTCTTAGCGTAATGCGAGTCGAGGCGGACGTCGTCACGATAGCGACGACGGACGCCGAGACGAGCACGTGACACCAGTGCCACCCTGTCTTAGCGTAACGCGACTCGAGGCGGACATCGTTGCGGTAGCGAGGACGGACGCTGAGACAAGCACGTGACAGCACTGCCTCCCTTTTTTAGCGTAACACGAGTCGAGGCGGACGTCGTCGCGGTAGCGATGACGGACGCTGAGACGAGCACGTGACACCATTGCCAACCTGTCTTAGCGTAACGCGAGTCGAGGCGGACGTCGTCGCGGTAGCGATAACGGACGACGAGACGAGCACGGGACACCAGTGTCACCCTGTCTTAGCGTAACGCGAGTCGAGGCGGACGTCATCGCGGTAGCGACGACGGACGCCGAGACGAGCACGTGACACCAGTGCCATCCTGTCTTAGCATAACGCGAGTCGAGGCGGACGTCGTCGCGGTAGCGACGACGGACGCCGAGACGAGCACGTGACACCAGTGCCACCATGTCTTAGCGTAACGCGACTCGAGGCGGACGTC
>NW_025228988.1:1183-2012 GCF_018294505.1 Triticum aestivum
ACCACTGCCTCCCTGTCTTAGCGTAATGCGAGTCAAGGCGGACGTCGTCGCGGTAGCGACGACGGACGCCGAGACGAGCACGTGACACCATTGCCACCCTGTATTAGCGTAACGCGAGTCGAGGCGGACGTCGTCGCGGTAGCGACGACAGACGCCGAGATGAGCACGTGACAGTACTGCAACCCTGTCTTAGCGTAAGTGAGTCGAGGCGGACGTCATCGCGGTAGCGACGACGGACGCCGAGACGAGCACGTGACACCAGTGCCTCCCTGTCTTAGCGTAACGCGAGTCGAGGCGGATGTCATCGCGGTAACGACGACGGACGCCGAGACGAACACGTGACACCAGTGCCACCCTGTCTTAGCATAACGCGAGTCGAGGCGGACATCGTCGCGGTAGCGACGACGGACGCCGAGACGAGCACGTGACACCAGTGCCTCCCTGTCTTAGCGTAACGCGAGTCGAGGCGGACATCGTCGCGGTAACGACGACGGACGCCGAGACGAGCACGTGACACCAGTGCCACCCTGTCTTAGCGTAACGCGAGTCGAGGCGGACGTCGTCGCGGTAGCGACGATGGAGGCCGAGACGAGCACGTGACAGCACTGCAACCCTGTCTTAGCGTAACGCGAGTCGAGGCGGACGTCATCGCGGTAGCAACGACGGATGCCGAGACGAGCACGTGACACCACTGCCACCCTGTGTTAGCGTAACGCGAGTCGAGGCGGACATCATCGCGGTAGCGACGACGGACGCCGAGTTGAGCACGTGACACCAGTGCCACCCTGTCTTAGCGTAACGCGAGTCGAGGCGGACGCCGAGACGAGCA
>NW_025228988.1:5462-6142 GCF_018294505.1 Triticum aestivum
GACGACGGACGCCGAGACGAGCACGTGACACCACTGCCACCCTGTCTTAGCGTAACGCGAGTCGAGGCAGACGTCGTCGCGGTAGCGATGACGGAGGCCGAGACGAGCACGTGACACCAGTGCCACCCTGTCTTAGCGTAACACGAGTCGAGGCGGACGTCGTCGCGGTAGCGACGACGGACGCCGAGACGAGCACGTGACACCACTGCCTCCCTGTCTTAGCGTAATGCGAGTCGAGGCGGACGTCGTCCCGATAGCGACGACGGACGCCGAGACGAGCACGTGACACCAGTGCCACCCTGTCTTAGCGTAACGCGACTCGAGGCGGACGTCGTTGCGGTAGCGAGGACGGACGCTGAGACGAGCACGTGACAGCACTGCCTCCCTTTTTTAGCGTAACGCGAGTCGAGGCGGACGTCGTCGCGGTAGCGACGACGGACGCTGAGACGAGCACGTGACACCATTGCCAACCTGTCTTAGCGTAACGTGAGTCGAGGCGGACGTCTTCGCGGTAGCGATAACGGACGACGAGACGAGCACGGGACACCAGTGTCACCCTGTCTTAGCGTAACGCGAGTCGAGGCGGACGTCGTCGCGGTAGCGACGACGGACGCCGAGACGAGCACGTGACACCAGTGCCATCCTATCTTAGCATAACGCGAGTCGAGGCGGACGTCGTC
>NW_025228988.1:6731-7207 GCF_018294505.1 Triticum aestivum
TACTGCAACCCTGTCTTAGCGTAAGCGAGTCGAGGCGGACGTCGTCGCGGTAGCGACGACGGACGCCGAGACGAGCACGTGACACCAGTGCCTCCCTGTTTTAGCGTAACGCGAGTCGAGGCGGACGTCGTCGCGGTAGGGACGACGGACGCCGAGACGAGCACGTGACACCACTGCCACCCTGTCTTAGCATAACGCGAGTCGAGGCGGACGTCGTCGCGGTAGCGACGACGGACGCCGAGACGAGCACGTGACACCACTGCCACCCTGTCTTAGCGTAACGCGAGTCGAGGCAGACGTCGTCGCGGTAGCGATGACGGAGGCCGAGACGAGCACGTGACACCAGTGCCACCCTGTCTTAGCGTAACACGAGTCGAGGCGGACGTCGTCGCGGTAGCGACGACGGACGCCGAGACGAGCACGTGACACCACTGCCTCCCTGTCTTAGCGTAATGCGAGTCGAGGCGGACGTCGTC
>NW_025228988.1:7611-8447 GCF_018294505.1 Triticum aestivum
ATAGACGCCGAGACGAGCACGTGACAGTACTGCAACCCTGTCTTAGCGTAAGTGAGTCGAGGCGGACGTCGTCGCGGTAGCGACGACGGACGCCGAGATGAGCACGTGACACCAGTGCCTCCCTGTCTTAGCGTAACGCGAGTCGAGGCGGATGTCGTCGCGGTAACGACGACGGACGCCGAGACGAGCACGTGACACCAGTGCCACCCTGTCTTAGCATAACGCGAGTCGAGGCGGACATCGTCGCGGTAGCAACGACGGACGCCGAGACGAGCACGTGACACCAGTGCCTCCCTGTCTTAGCGTAACGCGAGTCGAGGCGGACATCGTCGCGGTAACGACGACGGACGCCGAGACGAGCACGTGACACCAGTGCCACCCTGTCTTAGCGTAACGCGAGTCGAGGCGGACGTCGTCGCGGTAGCGACGATGGAGGCCGAGACGAGCACGTGACAGCACTGCAACCCTGTCTTAGCGTAACGCGAGTCGAGGCGGACGTCATCGCGGTAGCAACGACGGAGGCCGAGACGAGCACGTGACACCACTGCCATCCTGTGTTAGCGTAACGCGAGTCGAGGCGGACCTCATCGCGGTAGCGACGACGGACGCCGAGTTGAGCACGTGACACCAGTGCCACCCTGTCTTAGCGTAACGCGAGTCGAGGCGGACGTCGTCGCGATATCGACGACGGACGCCGAGACGAGCACGTGACACCATTGCCATCCTGTCTTAGCGTAACGCGAGTCGAGGCGGACGTCGTCGCGGTAGCGACGACAGACGCCGAGATGAGCACATGACAGTACTGCAACCCTGTCTTAGCGTAAGCGAGTCGAGGC
>NW_025228988.1:9851-10484 GCF_018294505.1 Triticum aestivum
TAGCGACGACGGACGTCGAGACGAGCACGTGACACCACTGCCTCCCTGTCTTAGCGTAATGCGAGTCGAGGCGGACGTCGTCGCGATAGCGACGACGGACGCCGAGAAGAGCACGTGACACCAGTGCCATCCTGTCTTAGCGTAACGCGACTCGAGGCGGTCATCGTTGCGGTAGCAAGGACGGACGCTGAGACGAGCACGTGACAGCACTGCCTCCCTTTTTTAGCGTAACGCGAGTCGAGGCGGACGTCGTCGCGGTAGCGATGACGGACGCTGAGACGAGCACGTGACACCATTGCCAACCTGTCTGAGCGTAACGCGAGTCGAGGCGGACGTCGTCGCGGTAGCGATAACGGACGACGAGACGAGCACGGGACACCAGTGTCACCCTGTCTTAGCGTAACGCGAGTCGAGGCGGACGTCGTCGCGGTAGCGACGATGGAGGCCGAGACGAGCACGTGACAGCACTGCAACCCTGTCTTAGCGTAAGTGAGTCGAGGCGGACGTCGTCGCGGTAGCGACGACGGACGCCGAGATGAGCACGTGACACCAGTGCCTCCCTGTCTTAGCGTAACGCGAGTCGAGGCGGATGTCGTCGCGGTAACGACAACGGACACCGAGACGAGCACGTGA
>NW_025228988.1:11478-12115 GCF_018294505.1 Triticum aestivum
GTAACGCGAGTCAAGGCGGACGTCGCGGTAGCGACGATGGACGCCGAGACGAGCACGTGACAGCACTGCAACCCTGTCTTAGCATAACGCGAGTCGAGGCGGACGTCGTCGCGGTAGCGACGACGGACGCCGAGACGAGCACGTGACAGCACTGCCTCCCTTTTTTAGCGTAACGTGAGTCGAGGCGGACGTCGTCGTGGTAGCGACGACGGACGCCGAGACGAGCACGTGACACCAGTGCCACCCTGTCTTAGCATAACGCGAGTTGAGGCGGACGTCGTCGCGGTAGCGACGACGGACGCCGAGACGAGCACGTGACACCAGTGCCATCCTGTCTTAGCATAACGCGAGTCGAGGCGGACGTCGTCGCGGTAGCGACGACGGACGCCGAGACGAGCACGTGACACCATTGCCACCCTGTCTTAGCGTAACGCGAGTCGAGGCGGACGTCGTCGTGGTAGCGACGACAGACGCCGAGACGAGCACGTGACAGTATTGCAACCCTGTCTTAGCGTAAGCGAGTCGAGGCGGCCGTCGTCGCGGTAGCGATGACGGACGCCGAGACAAGCACGTGACACCAGTGCCTCCATGTCTTAACGTAACGCGAGTCGAGGCGGACTTCGTCGCGGTAACGACG
>NW_025228988.1:14206-14694 GCF_018294505.1 Triticum aestivum
GAGCACGTGACACCACTGCCTCCCTGTCTTAGCGTAATGCGAGTCGAGGCGGACGTCGTCGCGATAGCGACGACGGACGCCGAGACGAGCACGTGACACCAGTGCCACCCTGTCTTAGCATAACGCGAGTCGAGGTGGACGTCGTCGCGGTAGCGACGACGGACGCCGAGACGAGCACGTGACACCATTGCCACCCTGTATTAGCGTAACGCGAGTCGAGGCGGACGTCGTCGCGGTAGCGACGACAGACACCGAGACGAGCACGTGACAGTACTGCAACCCTGTCTTAGCGTAAGTGAGTCGAGGCGGACGTCGTCGCGGTAGCGACGACGGACGCCGAGACGAGCACGTGACACCAGTGCCTCCCTGTCTTAGCGTAACGCGAGTCGAGGCGGATGTCGTCGCGGTAACGACGACGGACGCCGAGACGAGCACGTGACACCAGTGCCACCCTGTCTTAGCGTAACGCGAGTCGAGGCGGACGTCGT
>NW_025228988.1:14704-15019 GCF_018294505.1 Triticum aestivum
TCGTCGCGGTAGCGACGACGGACGCCGAGACGAGCACGTGACACCAGTGCCTCCCTGTCTTAGCGTAACGCGAGTCGAGGCGGACATCGTCGCGGTAACGACGACGGACGCCGAGACGAGCACGTGACACCAGTGCCACCCTGTCTTAGCGTAACGCGAGTCGAGACGGTCATCGTTGCGGTAGCGAGGACGGACGCTGAGACGAGCACGTGACAGCACTGCCTCCCTTTTTTAGCGTAACGCGAGTTGAGGCGGACGTCGTCGCGGTAGCGATGACAGACGCTGAGACGAGCACGTGACACCATTGCCAACCTG
>NW_025228988.1:15029-15720 GCF_018294505.1 Triticum aestivum
GTCGTCACTGTAGCGACGACGGACACCGAGACGAGCACGTGACAGTACTGCAACCCTGTCTTAGCGTAAGTGAGTCGAGGCGGACGTCGTCGCGGTAGCGACGACGGACGCCGAGATGAGCACGTGACACCAGTGCCTCCCTGTCTTAGCGTAACGCGAGTCGAGGCGGATGTCGTCGCGGTAACGACAACGGACACCGAGACGAGCACGTGACACCAGTGCCACCCTGTCTTAGCATAACGTGAGTCGAGGCGGACATCGTCGCGGTAGCGACGACGGACGCCGAGATGAGCACGTGACACCAGTGCCTCCCTGTCTTAGCGTAAGGCGAGTCGAGGCGGACATCGTCGCGGTAACGACGACGGACGCCGAGACGAGCACATGACACCAGTGCCACCCTGTCTTAGCGTAACGCGAGTCGAGGCGGACGTTGTCGCGGTAGCGACGATGGAGGCCGAGACGAGCACGTGACAGCACTGCAACCCTGTCTTAGCGTAACGCGAGTCGAGGCGGACGTCATCGCGGTAGCAACGACGGACGCCGAGACGAGCACGTGACACCACTGCCACCCTGTGTTAGCGTAACGCGAGTCGAGGCGGACATCATCGCGGTAGCGACGACGGACGCCGAGTTGAGCACGTGACACCAGTGCCACCCTGTCTTAGCGTAACGCGAGTCGAGGCGGACGTCG
>NW_025228988.1:16167-16435 GCF_018294505.1 Triticum aestivum
GATAACGGACGACGAGACGAGCACGAGACACCAGTGTCACCCTGTCTTAGCGTAACGCGAGTCGAGGCGGACGTCGTCGCGGTAGCGACGACGGACGCCGAGATGAGCACGTGACACCAGTGCCATCCTGTCTTAGCATAACGCGAGTCGAGGCGGACGTCGTCGCGGTAGCGACGACGGACGCCGAGACGAGCATGTGACACCACTGCCTCCCTGTCTTAGCGTAATGCGAGTCGAGGCGGACGTCGGCGCGATAGCGACGACGGAC
>NW_025228988.1:17073-17574 GCF_018294505.1 Triticum aestivum
GGTAGCGACGATGGAGGCCGAGATGATTACGTGACAGTACTGCAACGCTGTCTTAGCGTAAGTGAGTCGAGGCGGACGTCGTCGCGGTAGCGACGACGGACGCCGAGACGAGCACGTGACACCAGTGCCTCCCTGTCTTAGCGTAACGCGAGTCGAGGCGGACGTCGTCGCGGTAACGACAACGGACGCCGAGACGAGCACGTGACACCAGTGCCACCCTGTCTTAGCGTAACGCGAGTCGAGGCGGACGTCGTCGCGGTAGCGACGATGGAGGCCGAGACGAGCATGTGACAGCACTGCAACCCTGTCTTAGCATAACGCGAGTCGAGGCGGACGTCATCGCGGTAGCAACGACGGACGCCGAGACGAGCACGTGACACCACTGCCACCCTGTGTTAGCGTAACGCGAGTCGAGGCGGACATCATCGCGGTAGCAACGACGGACACCGAGTTGAGCACGTGACACCAGTGCCACCCTGTCTTAGCATAACGCGAGTCGAG
>NW_025228988.1:17631-18416 GCF_018294505.1 Triticum aestivum
CGGTAGCGACGACGGACGCCGAGACGAGCACGTGACACCAGTGCCATCCTGTCTTAGCCTAACGCGAGTCGAGGCGGACGTCGTCGCGGTAGCGACGACGGACGCCGAGACGAGCACGTGACACCATTGCCACCCTGTCTTAGCGTAACGCGAGTCGAGGCGGACGTCGTCGCGGTAGCGACGACAGACGCCGAGACGAGCACGTGACAGTACTGCAACCCTGTCTTAGCATAAGCGAGTCGAGGCGGCCCAGTGCTACAGCCTGGATTCACTCGCTGATGACCGACACGTTCGATGCTGGGTCATGGATGCCTGTCCCTGTAAGTCTGTGCCACTTTGGGTTTACGACTAGCCATGTCAGCCCGGGCTCCTTATCATATGGATGCTAGCGACACTGTCATATACGTGTGTCAAAAGGCGCAAACGGTCCCGGGCAAAGGTAAGGCGACACCCGTGGGAATACCGTGCGTGAGGCCGCAAAGTGATATGAGGTGTTACATGCTAGATCGATGTGGCATTGAGTCGGGGTCCTGACAGCGGACGTCGTCGCGGTAGCGACGACGGACGCCGAGACGAGCACGTGACACCAGTGCCTCCCTGTCTTAGCGTAACGCGAGTCGAGGCGGACGTCGTCGCGGTAACGACGACGGATGCCGAGACGAGCACGTGACACCAGTGCCACCCTGTCTTAGCCTAACGCGAGTCGAGGCGGACATCGTCGCGGTAGCGACGATGGAGGCCGAGACGAGCACGTGACAGCACTGCAACCCTGTCTTAGCATAACG
>NW_025228988.1:18426-19003 GCF_018294505.1 Triticum aestivum
ACGTGACACCAGTGCCTCCCTGTCTTAGCGTAACGCGAGTCGAGGCGGACGTCGTCGCGGTAACGACGACGGACGCCGAGACGAGCACGTGACACCAGTGCCACCCTGTCTTAGCGTAACGCGAGTGGAGGCGGACGTCGTCGCGGTAGCGACGATGGAGGCCGAGACGAGCACGTGACAGCACTGCAACCCTGTCTTAGCATAACGCGAGTCGAGGCGGACGTCATCGCGGTAGCAACGACGGACACCGAGACGAGCACGTGACACCACTGCCACCCTGTGTTAGCGTAACGCGAGTCGAGGCGGACATCATCGCGGTAGCAACGACGGACGCCGAGTTGAGCACGTGACACCAGTGCCACCCTGTCTTAGCGTAACGTGAGTCGAGGCGGACGTCGCCACGATATCGACGACGGACGCCGAGACGAGCACGTGACACCATTGCCATCCTGTCTTAGTGTAACGCGAGTCGAGGCGGACGTCGTCGCGGTAGAGATAACGGACGACGAGACGAGCACGGGACACCAGTGTCACCCTGTCTTAGCGTAACGCGAGTCGAGGCGGACGTCGTCGCGGT
>NW_025228988.1:19013-19514 GCF_018294505.1 Triticum aestivum
GGTAGCGACGATGGAGGCCGAGATGATTACGTGACAGTACTGCAACGCTGTCTTAGCGTAAGTGAGTCGAGGCGGACGTCGTCGCGGTAGCGACGACGGACGCCGAGACGAGCACGTGACACCAGTGCCTCCCTGTCTTAGCGTAACGCGAGTCGAGGCGGACGTCGTCGCGGTAACGACAACGGACGCCGAGACGAGCACGTGACACCAGTGCCACCCTGTCTTAGCGTAACGCGAGTCGAGGCGGACGTCGTCGCGGTAGCGACGATGGAGGCCGAGACGAGCATGTGACAGCACTGCAACCCTGTCTTAGCATAACGCGAGTCGAGGCGGACGTCATCGCGGTAGCAACGACGGACGCCGAGACGAGCACGTGACACCACTGCCACCCTGTGTTAGCGTAACGCGAGTCGAGGCGGACATCATCGCGGTAGCAACGACGGACACCGAGTTGAGCACGTGACACCAGTGCCACCCTGTCTTAGCATAACGCGAGTCGAG